>NC_090787.1:13942500-14180000 GCF_040054535.1 Antennarius striatus
ATAATGAGCTTCAGTAGTGTAAATAAAAGAGAGGCTATTGTATGTCGAGTTATTTCCCATTATCAGGTAACAACAATTTGAGAGGCTCTTCATAGGCTGCTTTGTAATTTTTTAAACCCTCCAGCTGTCACATATTCTCCTTCTGCAGTGCGTTCTGTGTACCAGGACTGTCGCTTTGTTCCAGGTCTTTTGTATATCTAATGACTTCCCTCCGCGGGTTGTTAGCACTTGACAGCGGGTCTCAAAACGAGGAACTTTCTTGTATTCAAAGGAGCTCCATCTAGGTACATGATTGGCAATTTTTGTCATGATTCTCTAATTATTAACATAAAAATTGACACAAAAGACGCGATTCAAAATTATATGCACCTTCTAGCTGATTAGGGGTGTCCCCATAGAGCTGAGGCTGGGTGTTGGAGAAGCTATTCATGCCAAAATCTCAGTCCATTAGGCCTAGTGAAGAAAGATATTCTGCTGGCAGAGAAGCAAGACCTTGTATATCTAAATTTAGATACCATAATTATCTTACGTTTGTATCATAAACCAAAGGAGTCAGGGTGGCCAGGATAGGTTTGTCACGCTGAACTGGTCGATTTGGCATTTGAAGCAGCAGAAAATTTAAAAAGGAAAAAAAAAGCAGATTTATTTTGAGTTTAATTTGAATTTGTGGGATTTTTAGGCATTATTTTAACTAATGAACATGGAAAGACGAACACAGGGACAGAACAGATACTGTGCATTTTTTTCATCACAATTAAAATCAGCACAGCAAGTGAAGTTTGTGTACAACACGAGGAAAAAAGCTTTAAGAAAATGTTTTTCGTGATTTGCAAAAAAAAAAAAAAAAATCCGCGCTTTATTTGTCTTTGTCTTCATTATGTTTTTGATATTTAAAAAAAATAGTTGGGGTTTGAATGAAATTTAATGGAAATTAATAATTGTGTATTTGTGTGTATGTCTACAATACTGCTGAAAAAAAGCGCCTTTAACCCAGGTGTGATTTTTAAAGTAGGCCTATCCCTGAAGGATAGAGAAAATGTAGACTGCTGGATGAGTTATCTGTTAAGTGACGTTTCTTCTCGCTGATCTGGTGACGGGACTGAGGTCTTGCTGAGAACGGCTGCAGAATAGGGCAGAAATCCACTCTCGGACCTTTGCCCCGAAGCTGTGCAGGTAAAGTCAGCGCTGGTGCTCCTGGAGCTCAGCGCGCTGGCCGCCTGGCTGCTGTGGCAGCTGAGACACGAACAGGGCCCGGAGGCGGGCGGCGCGCTCACCGCCGCTGCCGCCGCCGCGGCCGCAGCTGCCGCCGACGCTGCCGCTGAGCTATTCAAGCCTGCGGGCGACTGGTAGAGTCCCGGGTGCCTGAAGCTGCACAGGAGCTCCGGCCGCGAATAGGGATGGGAGAGCGCCCGGAAGGTGTCGAGAGGCCGGATGGATGTGGCGAAAGGCGACGAGGCGGCACTGGTGGCGGCCGCGGCTGCTGCTGCCGCCGTGACGCCGACGTGCGGGTAGTAATGTAAAGGCATGTGAGAGTGGAAAGGGTAAGGTAGACTTCCTGTAGCTGCGGCGTGCGTCATCATGTAAGTGTAGAAGCTGGGGTCCGCCGGATGGGGCCAGGACATCGCCAACCGCTGCCTTTTATCCTTCATCCGCCTGTTCTGGAACCACACCTGCACAGAGTCAAAACAAGGCCCATATTGAAGCTGCCATGTTGTTTTCAACCTCTGTGTCCACTCAGGGGGTGTGTGTGTGTGTGTGTGTGCATGAGTGTGTGGTTCAGTGTGGTCAGTCATTAACACCTCATAGGTCATTGTCTTTAAAAAGGAATTTATCACATATGGCGTGTGACAGGAAATAAAACTGAAGCAAGTAGATGAATTTGAATGTTTAACTTTTGCATAATTTTATAAGGTGGGAATAAATGAACTGTTAGCTCCACATAAATGTTTGGATCGATTGTCATCCAACTATCAACTATAAATAAAAACTCCATTTTGTATCGCGAAGGTTGCATCATTTTGTGAATTGAAATATTATAACAGAATTTGTTTTTACTGTAGAGTGAAAATTATTAGAATTATTCTTTCAAATCCCCCCTACACCCCCACTTACACACACACACACACACACACACACACACACACACACACACACACACACACACACACACACACACACACACACAAAGAATAATAAGAACAATCGTAGCCTACCTTGATAGTAGTTTCGGGCAGATTTAGCGCTGCGGCCAATTCACATCTTCTTGGTCTCGAAACGTAATTTTCCCTGTAAAACTCTTTTTCTAGTCGTCCGATTTGTTCCCTGGTGAAAGCAGTCCGGTATCTTCTCACTTGATCCGAATTGTTTGATCCTCCCGTTGAATTTCCGTTCATATTAGCGAGGGAGTTCGAAGAGCCAGAGTTACTATCGGAAAAACCTAAAATAGAATCAAATAAAATGTAAATAAATTAGTAAATATAAATATGTTGTTAAAATCAACAACACCGAATTGGTACATGTATGTATGAACCTGCAATATATGTCATAAATGAATGAAAACAGCACTAAAACTGGTTGATGCAACATTACATATTAAGACATAAATTTAAAAACATTTAATTGATATTATATTAATCTACTGATTATAATAATAATAATAATAATAATAATAATAATAATAATAATAATAATAATAATATAGTAATAATAATAATAATAATAATAGTTGGATTTTTTTTCATTCAAATAAAAATGGGATATAACAATAAGTATTAATTTCAGTAGTAATTATCGAACACTAAACTCCTCTAAATCTTAAAAAATATCGATAAATCCGGAGTCAAATAAATATTACCTTTGTTGTTTTCCTTGTGCTGGCTCGGGGAGCGATGCGAAGGGCAGCCCACCTCCACATCACTATTAATATCTGAATCTGGCGAAACTTCGGAGTAAATACTCATTTTCTTTCTATTTTCTGACGATGAAATCTCCACCGAAGAAGAGTTTTCACTGTTGTGATGTGTACCAAAAAGACTGTCAATTTCAAATTTGCCTTTCGTTGGAATGTCACCCAGATTTCCATGGAGAGAAGCCGAAGTGACTCTCGGGCTCAGCCGTCCGCTGTGCTGAGAGTTTTCCAGGGCCTCCAGCACCGAATTTCCAGACGCGTCTGCGAGCCTCTTCCCTGCGACGGGACTGTGCAGACCTCTCTCCATCAATATCATCTCTTTTCTTATCCTCTCCATCATTAAGCCGTGCGAGATGGAAAAAAAAAATCCAGGGGGCTGAAGCACCAATGGGTTGTGTCGGAGCTAAACCCACATGCAACTCAGCAGCTGTCTCTAAATAACCGTCTCTAAAACCTTTATATAAGCAAGACGCAAAAAATGAAAGAATCTGAATGCAATCGACGAGCGACTGCTCAAAATGAGCTGTGCATCCTTCCACAGCAGCAAAATGTCATTCATCAAAGTGGTTGCTATTCGTTGTGAAAATGCTCGGCTGACGTTGCTCCAATGATCATTTATTGTAACAGGTTTATAAGCAAATAAATAGGAGAGGGCTGTCACTTGATGATGGAGGCGGCCTTCGGTCAGACGAATAATATCCAAGTGGAGAGGAAGAGAGAAGTGAGGAGCGAGCTGCTTGTCCCTGGGTTGATCTCTGAGTCTGTTTTAGATTGCTATTGGGTTTGGCCTCTTGGGTGGAATTGACAGTCTGATTAATAAAATGAGCGGTGCAGCATTTCCCTCTTCATTTAGGAATATGATTATGCTTTGATTCTCTATTGTTTCCCTTCTCTCTGTTCGCCCTCCCTCTCTCTAATCGTTGCCCCTTTATTTATTGTCTTTATTTCTAACTTATTTTTTTTCTTTTTACAATTTGTTTTGGTTTATCAATTTGCGAATGACATAACGTTTAAAATAGAAGTTTGTGATAAGATACCAAAACTATAGGTTTTTTATTTCGACTTTTCAAGACCTTGTTGATAGATTATTTTTTAAGCTTTTTTTGAGCTTTTCGTCTCTGTTTTATTTTGTTTCACAGTTCTTTGTACACTTATGATACATCTTGATGGGGGGTTGATGGTTGCATTATTGTACATCTGCAAGCAACAACAAACACAATACACAACGTAGAATTAATTATTGCATATACAAATCATCTATTTGTGCGTTCAAATCGGCGTCTTTTAAATAACTGAAATAAATATAGTGCTTTTTAATTATAATTGAGTCAATCGCTTTCAAATTATGACTAATTTGAAACAAATTTCGTTACAGCTAATTAATTACAATTTTTATGTTTATTTCTCGTGGAATTTAAACCAATAACGTAAATTGAAGACCTTATAAATTCATATTTTCGTTTTTAACCTGTCTGATTGAGCTTATTTGCTCTCCGTTCCCTTCTATGTCTCGAAACATTTATTAGCTAATGATCGTTACAGGCAAATAACGGACACACTTATGCTTCATATTAACTTTGATGGAGGCTCGATATGTAAAGACATGTACTGTATGTGTTTTTGGCGTCTCAACGTGAAATGACTCTGAAGGCGCCACCAGGTCGTCCTCTGCGCGTCCTCTGGCGCCCCCTGCAGGTATTTTTCTGTATTTCGTCCACGGTTCATGGAGGTGTAATGCTGGAGGTGTATTGTGGGAAGTGAGGGTGTCTTGTAGTTCTGACTTGTTTCAGTCTTGTCAACATTTGTTTAAATAGCAGTGGATTTAAAATACATATTCTCTTTCATTAGGCTTCTGCAAAGTAATTTATGAGGAGCCCAAAGATATGTTAGAACCAAAGGCATATGTCCCTAACCTGGCATTTTGTGCCCAAAATCTTTACTGCTGGACATTTAATGGGATTGAAATTAGATAAAAATATGCTATCTGCACATAGAGCACAAAATTAGACTGAATTTTGACAAATGTAAGGCTTCACAACCCAAATAGGGAATTCAGAATTTCACTTTTTAAATGCAGCTATACTTATAGAAACTATGACCCTGTCAAACAACGTTATAATACTTCTATGTAAGGTTAATAAATGTATCGTTCACTTAATGATACTATAGTTAAACATAACCTCTTTCAATAGTAAACAAATTCCTTTTGTTTTTGAAAACAGTCTCATAAATGCTTTCCTTAAATAACACTCTTGTATGCAATCTCCTCTGCCATATTAGATAATGTGTATACAATTAATAATGATGAATCCGCGAAGAATATCGTGAAGACAGTCTTAACTTCATATTATCACACAGACTTTGGATTTTATGAACTTATGTTCTTCAAACTTGACTAGTGTATTCTTGATTGTGACCAAAAATTTTTTTACAACTATTGATCCTGATATGGCTTCTGTAAATCATGCCTTTGATCGGTTGAAGTGATTGAAAAATCAAAAAGTGATATTTTCATGTTAACGTATCAATATGACATATACTTTCATTTGTATTGGAATTATCTTTATTGAATATTGGATTTAAAAAAACACACACACACATACACACACAAATAAATAAATCCTGAAAAGTAAACAAATATTAATCAACAAACAACTGCCTCATATGGAAAAAGAACATTTACAAATTTAAGTGATCTATGCTCCATTCATTGCTACATTTATACTTTACAAGTGGCTGAACTGAAGCATCTTTCACTCATTTCTTCAAAGGATGATTTGTGTTTTGTGCTCCTCACACAAAGTGATGAACAGTATCACCTTTGGAATGTATGCTCACCTGTACGTTGTTGTAACAACGCTTGGTGTCTGTAGATACGAATGTGAAGTTTTGAAATTCATAAATAAAGTAGAGTAAATCACAGAGGGAATAATGCATAGTGTACACACTGGGTTTGCCAGCTTTCAAAGTTGGAAGGATTTCATTTCTGCAGGTATATTCAGGATGGATGCAGTAGCATTGTTCCAACATATCAAATGACTTTTGTCTTCACTCAAGCTGTAGGAGATCACAGATTTGGACAACCATGTGGAAAAATGAGAGAATAGAAAACACAGGAGATAAATGTTATTATTTAATAGAACCTTTTTTTCTCACGTAATAAAAGCTGTTCATGTCTCATGAAGGATTAAGCACTGTGAAATGACTTTAAAAGTTATGACATACACTTACAGGACTAGTTCTGGGTGTCATGATTAATACAATGTAAAAAATAAGCACACAAAAATGCAAATTTTTATTGTCATTTATAAAACACAACAGTAAGGTATAAAACTCAAGGAGGTGTCTGCTAAAAATATGACAGTTCATGAATTTTAAGCATTTCCTTACAAAGAAAAGGGCATTGATCAAACAGACAGATGACCATAGATATCCTTCGGCAAAATGTTCTTGAGCCAAAAATAAAACACAATAAGACACAGAAGTAAAAACAAAAACTCACATGGGAGATATAATAAAGACTTTTCTTGGTCTTTGTAATTCATGGTTACCATGTCTAAGGGTTTTTGTTTAGCCCAAACTGTTGTCTGAGCTTAAACAAACCACAGCAGAAAATGTAAAATAATCATTTGGAGAAAAGACGACATAACAGGACATGATTCCTCGCCTCCTGAGTGATGGCTCTGTGTGTAGCTCACCCACTCACCGACACACCCACACACCCACACACCCACACACCTACTCACCCACACACCCACACACCCACTCACCCACTCACCCATGCTGGCTTCTCTGACTGTGTTGTCTCTTAAAGCTGTGTTCAGTGAGATCGACAGGAAGGACTTTCTGGATCAAAATCGTTTTCTGGCAGAAGGTTTACTTCTCTTGTGTGCGACAAAGTTACTATATTCAAAACAGGAAGTAGCAAATATAGATACAGAAATATATGTTTAACATTCAGTATATTAAGTCATATAGGCTATGCTAAAATTTTACTAAATACAGAAACTATAGTGAATCAGAGTAAAATCATTGTATAAGTTGTGCCATTTATAAAACTGATTCATTATTACAAATAAAATCTGCAAGAGATCAAAATGTTTAAGATGTAGCCACTGCACATCCACAAATGTGGTTTCAGATATTGTGCTGATTGGACCTAAGCTCATGTGAAATTTGGCTGTTTGGATTTAATGAGTTGTGACTCATTACATCCATCTGTGTGAATGATAAAGGTGTACATTAATGAAACTAATGACAAATACTGAAAATCACCTTTGTGTGTTTTGCAAGGCTGCACAGCGGATTTTTAGTGTGTAGAGCTGAATCTGTCAAAGGCATGAATAGACCTTTTCATAGCAGACTTTTTGACCTGAGACTGAAAATCGCTGTTATTTCTAATAACAATAACAATTGCTCAGTTTTATCCAAGTTTCCCAGTAGCAACAGTTTGACAATGAGCCAACATAAACACTATAAAACTCTGAAAATAAAGTGTGTGTATCCCCCCCCCTTCACTATTCTTTTTAACACATTGTCTACTTATTACAGTATGAAGACAATATTTAATGTTTTGGAAATACATACTCATTCTATATTTCATGCCTGCAATATGTTGTTAATAAGTTGGATAGTGGAAACAAAAGACAAGCAAAAGCTGTCAAATGTTCAAAAACATCTGGTTGAAACCCTCCACAGGTAAAGAGGTTAAATGCTAACAGGTGGCATTATTATTGAGCATGAAAGCAACACCCGCTTTAGGTTTACACTCACAAGCAAGGATTGGGTTGGGGCACTATTTTGTGAAAACCTGCGAAAAGTATTAGAACAATGTTTCTCAAAGCAGATTTGCAAGGAATTCTGGAATTTATCTAAACAACATTAATATCCTTTAAACGAAGATGATTTAGAGAATCAACTTTGTTTAAAGGATATTTGGGCTTGAAAATTTTGACTAGAGCTACAACCACTTAAAAAGCCACCAGCTTGTTTGGGCTCTATTTAATCCAAGATAGACTGATGCTAAATTTAAAAGGGCTGCTTTGGCCTGATAATGATACTGATTTTGAAACCAAGGAAGTACCGTACGCCAGGCTGAAGAGGAAAAGGACAGATTTTTAGTCACACAAAGTTCAAAAGACAGCGTCTATGATGGTGATAAGTGTGCCCATGGTGTGAGTAACTTACATGATTGTAAAGAAATCCTTTATTCTGAAAGGTACATACAGCTTTTGAGATAAACTACCATCCAGACAACGTCTTTGTCGGAGACATTACTACTTATTCCACCACAAAAGTACCAAAACACATTCTACACGTATTACAACATTGTGGCCTCATAGTAAAAGTTTGTAGATACTGTATTATATAAACTTACCCGCCATCCAGACTTACTCCCATTAAGTATGTGTGGGGTATTATGAAGTGCAAAATACAGCAATGGAGACTACAGTCTGTTTGGCTAATTAAGTCATATATCAAGCCAGAAATGGAAAGAATTTCCCTCTGAAAATACAACAATTAGAGTCTTCAGTTCCCAAAAGCTTACTGCATGTTTTTAAAAGAAACAGCGATGTAAGATAAGGGTAAACATGCTACTGTCCCAACATTTGGGGGCATTATTCATGCATTAAGTTTAACTGAGTACTTATTTACAATAAACGATGAACTTAATCACTTGCAACATTAAAAAGTTTGTTTTATTCAGGAATATATGAAAATCATCCTTTTCTATTCCCATTTGAATTTAACATAGCATCCCAACATTTGTTGTAAATGGAGTTGTGTAGCCAATATTTATTTACTGGTACATTATTACTGAGATAATCAAGGTGGTGAAAAATGTAATTGTCATTTTAGTTAAAGTTGAATGAATTGTGCAGTTCTATTTCATGACTTCTCTAACATCAAATGTTTTTCGTAATTCTAATACAGGGGTTGGTTGGTATTGTTTGTCTCACCAGGCTATGGGATCGGTCTGTCTGCCTGGAGTCTCAACGTCTCCACGTTAATGACCTTCCTCATATTTTCATGTTTTACCCATATTCCCTGTGGGGTTACAAAGGGTCTACTTCAGGCCCACTGTTGTGTTCTGACAAAGTTTTGGTCAAAATGCAGAAGACACCAGTTTTCCTCTCTATGCAGATGATAGAGTGTCAGGACAGGCTGCATCCCTTGTAATAGAACCAGAACAATATGCAAAACCTGAATATCATGCAAATTCAGCTTTCATAACTCATTGTAACTTATTGTTAGCAAAACAATCTACTTCATTTCCATTTTTTTTAAAAAACGCATCACTGATATTTAATTATTGTCATTATTATTATTGTTTTTGTTATTTACCACAAACTGTAAAGATCTCACTTAATGTGCCAAAGCTGGGAAGACATCCTTTAAGATTCACACAGATATTTGTTCTCTTTGGACTTAACTCTGGATTACCTTAAAGGATTCTGTGGCACCTCAACATGGCTAAGTCTTGTTCACCAAATCACCCATGGACCATTAGAGGGATGGACGACTGACACCTACATGTTTGAGCTCATCAAGGACACGTGATGACTGAGTGATAGACATTGAGTCAAAACCTAAATCCTAAAAATATGACCAGTTTTTGCTTTCGCTCCACTGCAGCAGCAGCCACAACCTGCAGCAAAACATCTTGTCCCATTCTTGTGAAATCCTTGAGGGTATTTTTCAAATTCGGCACTAGACATCAGTTGAACTTAGATTTTGGTGGCTTATTGTGAGCTGTCTGTCCTGTTCTCATGTAATTGATACCTCAGGTTGGGAAATTTCATTAGACTAGTCTGGCACAAATGCATGATTCATATTAGAAAAATGAACAGTAGGATAAATTAATGAAATATCCTGATGGTCAAGGGTCATCTTTAGTGCAACAACACCAGGTTCTGTAGAAACACTTTTCAGAACCTTATTTAATGCCAGAAGCAGCTGAGGAGATTGTGACTACATTATAATTTTGGTCACATTCCAGCTTTGTGTATAGATTTTCTGTGCTGCTTGTGTTGAAGGTGTGTTTAATTCATTCATATCCCACAATTTGTAGTTCCTTTGTGTACATGCGAACAACCTCAAGGACTTTAAGTCCGATTTTTGTTTTGTTGGGTTAGATAACAAACAATGGGTGCAGCAGAAGTTCCATACCACTCCGTAGATTTCCTGTTATTTCGCTTAAGCAGCTTGCCCTGCACCATAAAGCCCTCTGTCAGTGTTGTGTTCCTCTGCAGAATTCTCATCGTTAATTATTCACTGGAGCCATGCACGTGTATATAGTGATGTCAAGAGTCAGACTTTTATTTCAAACATTTTATGACATTTTCCTCGGGCCATGATTATGAATATTATATGGGCAGACATGAAAATACACTTCGAGTTGACTGGTGAACAGAGGCAAAAAATGTAAGGTGTTAATTATAGTTTATGAATCACCTGAAGTGCAAAAGGTTGGATGTTCTGTGTGCCCAGATAGGAATAGGCAGAAGGGAACCTTTGCATGAAAACCGAGTTAGGTCTGAATGAATGTCTCTTTACTTCACAGTTCAGCAAACGGCAGCAAAGGACAGAGACACATTATGTCATTGCAGAGTTGAAAACAACTGGCAAAATGTTTAACTGAGGAGGTTTAGGAGGTGATGTAATGGGGGGGGGGGTGTCTATCCTTTTGCAGATTTATACAATAATTGCTAAATGGATTTTCCTGAAACTTACTGAGAGTATTACTCAGGTGACAGAGAAGATCCAAGTCCTTTACGGAATTGAACTGGACAAAGGGAATGATTCAGGAATTACTTTTCTTACAATAACTTTGTAGGGTTTTTTCCCCCATTATCTCTATATATTACGCATAAGCTATTATATTATAGACTTTCATGAAACTTGGTGGGAGTATTGAACACATGGCATGAAACAGCCTGAGCAGAAAACTCTGTTAGCTTCATTCAGGAGGTGTATGTGGACAGAGGCCATACTAAACACTGTGTTTTGGGTGTACAACATTCATAAAGCCCAACTATAGCAGTAATTTGTCTCATGAACATCCTTAAAAGCATTCAGGTAACTGTTTTGTTTTTGTTTCTTATAATTAATGAAGGCTTCCAGATATATTCCATCATCTACACATTTGAGCATCACAGTAAATCTGTTCTATGCAGGCTTTAGTTTAAGTTGTGGGCCCTGTGTGATTGCTAATATAGAATTCACACAACTCTTATCTGTACATTATAGTGCATCCGTCAAAGCGGCATCCAATTTTACTTTATTTCTTATTTTATTCAGTCAGGATAAACATCCTTTAAAATATAACAATGCTCATCATAGTATGTGGAATTATATCATCCACTGCTGTCAGACAGTGATATACTGTTCATGGATTCCTGGACTGTTTTCCAGCTGACGGCATAACCTTAAAAAGATATTAAACATAAAAACCATTCCTGAATTGAGTGTTTATAAGTGTGATATTACATTAGTGAGTACTGGAGCTGCTCATTGATCAGATGTTTCATTGGTGAATTCTAAATGAAGCTGTTGCTCTAGGCCGGTTTAACTCCGGTGGGAACGCAGCATCGTACAGCTGGACCGCACAGTTCTTTCCTTAAATCAGAGCGCCATCTAGTGACGCGTTCTAGTGAGTGCACATAAACATTAAAATACATGAGGAATGGAGCAAAGGAACCAGACTGAAGGTTTGAGACAAGACTTCTCCTGATTGAACGGATTATAAAAAAAACTACTGTGTAATAAATCAGCAGTTCTTTACATATCATGCATTTTCACATTTCACTGTGTCAACCACCATGATGGATGAAATAACACGTAAACATCCTGAGTCCCATCAGATACGTCTAGAACGGCCCATCCTGCGCAGCATCGTGACAGGTGACAACCGGCGACAGAGTGGGGGTAGTTGGGGGGACCCTGTGGGGCCCTGGGGGGGACCCTGGACAGGTCGCCACCCTCCACAGGTCCGACACAGCGAAACAGACAACTCACATATGGACACCTGTGTCACAGACCGGGATGCGATAGCCTGATCAGTGATCGATAATAGAACATGATTCCGCCTCAAGGCCTGTCGCTCCCCATGGCGCGTCTTTAGGCGCTGGAACGACACGGCTCGTTATTCCTGCTAAGGTGGCAACAAAGAAAGGATATATAGGGTCGTACGGTATAATGTAGGCTGCACAGGGTTATGTCGACACGACTTAATAAATGCACAAGTATTCGTAAAAATGTTCGTTTGTATTAGATTGCCGGCATGTAAAAAACAAACACAAATCAACTCTTTATGAACTCTTTACAGGAGACATCCCTCCTGTTAGTAGAAACACGGATTTACTGCCGTTTGCGCGACACGTTGATTGATTCATGTTCGATCTTAACATTGCAGTCATTTCATTTTTTTTCTATGTTGAAAAAATGTGATTGAGTTTAATGTGATTATGATTAAGTTCTCACTACGTACATTTAATTTGCATTGAATCCGCATGTGTGTGTGTGTGTGTGTGTGTGTGTGTGTGTGTGTGTGTGTGTGTGTGTGTGTGTGTGTGTGTGTGTGTGTGTGTGTGTGTGTGTGTGTGTGTGTGTGTGTGTGTGTGTGTGTGTGTTTATTTATTTATAACTCCGATGCCCTGGTGGGATCGGAGTTATTAATCATCTAAACATCTAATTCTACTATATATTTAGTAGGATTAAATATTCATTAAATATCTATACATAGATAAACATTTAATGTACATTTAATCCTACAGTCTGCTCTTGGCTGTAAATACGAGACAGTGTCTGTTACATCAAATGGAATTAAACCATAAAACCACTTTTACTTCCGCTCATTCCAAACATTGTGACTTCAGCACTTCAACAAGAATCAAGGCAACAGTTGTCATCTCAGGGAACTTGAACGAGGGAAGCAGCAAGTTTATTACCAAGGACAATGGCCGGCGGATAGCTTCCTTTAAAGAGTCTGGAAAACAACCAGACTGGAGCTCTACAATTTGGCTCCTGGCACCCTAAACATGAAGGACGAAGAGTAGTAAATGGCACTAAAACTGAGCCCTAAAGCGTCTCCTAATTTTGTGATTGTGCATTGACATCCACGTCTGCGAAATAAGGTAGATGCGTCAGTCAGGAAGAGTTAAATCGGTATGTCTGTGCAAAATCCAAATTTCTATTTTGTTTTGGAGTTTGTTTAGTTTAATTTATTTTTTCATAAAACTAAATATTTTAACTTTGTTGTTTAATTTAGTGAGGGGTTTTTTTTTTAAGTATAAAAACTTTGTGGTTGAACATCACAATTGGTTTAAAGAAATTGCCGGGGAAAACGTTTAAAAATTACGCACACTGCTCATTTCATTATAATATTTTAAAGTTTTAAGATAACAAAGTTGTTTTACGTCTATTAGAAAGGATTGGTTTATAACAAATCAGGCGCTGCAGGTTCAACCTAATTTAGTCTGACGCTGGAGATGAAGGTGCGTCTGTAACAGGTCTGTTTATTTTCATTTAGGTCCGGTATGTAAACTGTTATTTTGTTGGGATTGGGCTACAGGTTTTATATATACCTGTAATGTTCCTCTTTAACGGAGGTTATAGAGATTCTATATTTATTTTATTTACTTTGGCATTAGTCTCAACAAACATTTACATATACTGTACTGTACATTGTGAGATTTCTGTCAGTTGTGGTTTTCTCTTTCCTTGACGGGTTTTTTGTTGTTGTTGTTGTTCTACACTTTTGTAATTCATTACTGTAGATGATTGATTTCAAAATTAAAACGGACAAATAAAAATAAACAAACGGAAAGGAATAAACTGAACAGAGCAGAAATATCTCGTCAGAATGAAGGCCATGTATAAACGTGTGCTGCCACCTATTGGAATACAGCCGCAACTACATCCAGAAGAAGGTTGTAAAATGATGAGGAAAAATTATCCTGCATGATTCAAATAACAGCGTGTTTTCTTTAGGATGATGGGTGTTAAGTTTATACATACAACAAGGCTGTTTGCCCACTGACAAAAAATAGTCGTGAGGAATCCCACCGGCACATTTGTGCTCTATTTAGACCCTTCATCTTCTCCGGGAAGCGGACCTGATCAAACCATCACAACCAAATACAATAACAGAGAGATTGGTGCTGCGGACCCAATACCAACTGCTGCAAGTCGTCAGTGTCAGTGTATTTTTAACTCCCCACCCCCACTCCCAACACACACACACACACACACACACACACACACACACACACACACACACACACACACACACACACACACACACACACACACACACACACACACACTATAATTTTGATTTGATTTTTAATCCAGTGAGTTAATCAAATTAATTATTGAGTTCGGGGGACGTCGTCATTGCCAGCGACGCAACAAAACCTAATAAGTACATTTTATTATGAAACCGATCAAGGCGTAACATTTATTCTGAGCTGCTTACCAGATAGTGTAATGCAATATTTTAATGAAGTGCTTGCATAGAGGTTTGTTTGATGCCAAACTACATAAATATAGATACTGATGAAATACGTTCACAGTTATCACATTCAAACTGTGTGACATTTGGAATAATTATTATTTGACTAGACTCAACCTGAATATGGAATACGTCTTTTTGCGGGTTATTTGCGTTGATATTTGACTAAACTTTTGCGGCATTCCATGGGATATAGCTGACAGCTGTGATGTCACTTTTTTCACAAAAATACTTTACGTTATAAAATGATAAACTAACATTAATCGAAATTGAAGTTCAACATTTTTTTCATGTATGACCTCGTAAAATTAGGTCTATATATACCTGCAGGACGTAGATTTCAAAGTAGTTCATGTCATGGAGCTGGTGAAGTATTTTCTATAGTGGCTCTGGGTTTTATAATAATCATCGACTTTTTTTGTCAAAGATCGATGCATTCTTCTAATCCAGATATATTACCAATTACTGTAGTTTCTAAATCGTTTCATATTTTCATGCAGAGCCGAGGCCGACACCAGTCTGGGCTTACCAGGGAGTGACTACAGAAATAGCAACACCTCCAGGGCCAAAATGTTGTGTAATTAATATAATGAAACCTAAGCAGTTAATGTTATCTTTGTGGGGCCTCTGCTGGGGCAAATTTGTCGAGCCTGCGTCTAGGGAAAGAAGATCTGTCTGTCTGTTTGTCTGTCTTGTTAGGGGTTTGGTGTAGTCCACGTGTTGTTTTAGGAAATGTTCTGGTGCTTTCATTTGCAGTATTTTCTATGAAAGCAAAGCAACGTTCAACATTTTGAACACTATATTTCAAAATGATTCAGCATCTGTGCACTTTATTTATTTCCAAAAGATTGTTGGTGCAGCCCTGCGTTATGTCTGATGGATTTTAGGCCCTGCATTAACCTCCTTCTCATATGTTCCTCCAGTTATCTGATATTACTCATGTCATAGCGCACTGATACAAAAAGGAAATAGGCGCATATGCAGTAAAATAAGAGCTGAAAGTGACACAATCCAATAGTCTTAAACAGTTGGTTAGTATTTCATCCCCATTATAACCCAATACCAAACTATTTCCTTGTGGAGGATTTTGCTTTGCAGTATGAGAGCAAGGGTGGGGCGGGACAACATATTTTACATATCACGTGACGGCGTATTAACAAATCAACAATTACCTACCCTTTATTCTTCAGGAGTTGCTAAAAGGCTTGCAAGAAAGGTTTGAGGAAAGCTCCATGGAAATGTGTGAACGGAATCCTTTAAATCCCGGTTATGTTGGTTCGCTATTGAATTTTGCTCCCCCTGAGTCGCTCTATTTCTCCAACTTGCGGGGTAATGGAGCACACATACCCGGGCTGCATCAGTTCCCTTACAACAGAAGAGAGGTGTGCACGCTCCCGTGGACTTCCTCAAGTTCGTGCACGTCTGGACCAGCAGTACCTCCACAAAGCCGAGCGTTCGGAGGATACTGTCCGCCGTTTCTGTCAAATTCGGTGTCCTCGAGCGGAAGCGTCAAGGCGCATTTGGAGGAGACGGCTCGATGCTTTCAGACTACAACCCACCAGAGCGAGGAGTCTGGCAGACCGGACGACATCTACGCCGGGGACCACGGGAACAACACTGAGCGCGGCTATTCCGATCTCAGCCGGCCTCACGGTTCTGCGGCCCAAATCGATGCGGTGGATTCGCTCAATGTGAACGGCACCAAACAAGACCACAATCCCGTTCACCCGGCATCAAGACACACATGCTCCAGGACGACGTTTGCAGAAGGTTAATCCCATTTTCAATTCCCTATTTTTGTTGTGTCACTTTTGCAGATAAATTACAATACACCACACACCATGCATCTTTTCTTACACCATACCTGTCTTTGTATCAGATCTCCTCCGCCACATTATCATTGACTACTAATTAGTTTTAATCCGTTAAATAATAGTTAAATGCAGACCTAATAGGCACTGTGACATCATATATGACTGTCTAGACTGTTTTATGGTTATTTCATATCTCCTGTGGCGTCATTGTTTGGATATTCCATACTAATGGTGACTATGCTGTGCGTTAATATCAACACCATTTTCCTGTACGTACAATAGGCGTGACTCCTGTTTTTTGTTTTAAAATCATCTCCAAAGATACGAGGAACAATGAATCCTACCACAGGGAGCAATTAATTTCCTTCCGTTTACAGAAGTGTGGAAGGTGTGGTAATTTCAAATCTAAAACTGGTTTCTATCTCTGCTCCCTCAGGTGCTCCATGGTGCTCATCACAAGTGAAAACCAGAAAGAAGAGAAAGCCTTACTCGAAGCTGCAGCTGGCTGAACTTGAGAATGAATTTATGATGAATGAATTCATCAACAGACAGAAAAGAAAAGAACTGTCAGACAGGTTGGACCTGAGCGACCAACAAGTCAAAATATGGTTTCAGAATCGGAGGATGAAAAAGAAGCGGATGATGATGCGTGAACAAGCCTTCTCCGCTTACTGATGACCTTTGGACTTGATCGTGACCAGCACTGGACGCGGGAACGCTGTACGCGATCATGCTGCAGTACGTCACGTACCTTGTGGTTTCTGGCATAGACTTGTATTTATAAATGTATAAAATGTTCATATTCCTTTTGCATAATACCCTGTTAATAAAGGAATGCATTGTTGGAGAACAGATTCTACCCAGATGTAGAAATGCGCACAGGCCCAGTCTTTTGGCCTTCAGCCGCCGGATAATAATAAACATTTAAACCTTTTTCCAGCTCAAAATTTCAAAATATCTAAACAAGAATGTTGTTCAGTATGTTTTTATGTGTTTTGTATGGTGGCCTGTGCATGTACTGTGGGCCTAATGTGGAACAAACAGTCAAGTTCATGTTTACGGACGGATGAAATGTCTGAAGAAAAGATTGCAAAAAAAAAAAAGAAGAAGAAAATACAAATGCATGTCTGTTTCCTAAATCCTGTGATTGATGAATAGCGGTCTTCCTGAGAAATGCTGGTAAAACCAGATTTAAAAAAAGAACGATGTTCTGTGTGGCAACATCCACGTCGCTTTGCGGAGTAACAGGATTTTACGCAGCGGAGACGTGTTTACTTAAAATGTTCTTAAGTGAAATCGTTTGCGGGTGTGAAACAATCTCGTGGTGTTGATTCAAACTAAAGTGTAATTATATTGAATAAACTTGGATTTTTGTTTCTACAGCTGGTTTTTTTGTCGACATACAATTGCGCGTAATGATCGCAGATCAGATGGACTATTCTACGCTGTTCTGTAAATTCATTTTTTTTTAAATACGGAGAAACCACACGAAAATTTCACTCTGGAAATGTTCACACATTTTTGAATCATACGTCAAATCATTAGACACTGGTTTAGATCAATCTTTCTTTTAGGCACGGATAAATGATTTTGTAAAAATGGATGCAACCTGCGGATTATGTTTGTAAATAAACACAATTTTGTATATAGCTGTACACAGTCTATTTTATTGTGATTCTTGTGAGTCGTTTTCAAAATTTTCACAGTTTAATTGGCGAGTTTTAACCAAGACTTATGGTTTATATCCACGATCGCTCCGTCAATATGAAGCCTCAAATGTATCGGAAGTCTTCTCCACCGAACTAATCGTCCTAAAATATACAGCAGTTTTTATTTCATGTTTTAGATTGTTTTAGCTCCGAAAGCGACATTTTAACAAAGTGTATCCATCTTTCACGTATATGATAAACAGCAAACGGGCATACAATAGTTTATTTCAAATTATATATCCCAGATTCTGCATTATAAAACTCTGATAAACTGTACTGATAAACTGATAAATGTCTTCATCAATATAGTTTTAATAATTATGAATTGCATTACACGCAGGGTGCGTATAAGCATTCATCTGTACTTTTAGTACTTTTAGTTTACAATCTAGTTGAAAATATAAGTGAATCAAAACACGTTTTGTTGTCCTTCGTGCATGGTTAGAAACTACACACGTATAAATAAACATGCGTTTGGAATTAATCATTTGCACAGGTGTAATTCCTGCTCACACTTAACTCACACACTCAAAGCTCACACAAAACTTTCCTCTTGTCAGTGACTAATTCAGAACTAACACATCCATCCATTATTTTACAGAATATTCTGGCATAAGAGGTTTTCTCGGTTCCTCGTTGAAGCCCTTTTGTTAGTGTGTATGTGCTATGCGCGCAGGTCTGCCTGAATCATCTTTCATGTTAATTAAAACATTATTAATATCTCCACATAGTGATTTAGCACAGACTCCGTTTAAGCCTATCCAGGTCACAAGTGGTCAGTGTGTTTCTCTGGTCAGAGGCTGCAGCTGCATCCCAGACTTACCAATAGACGCGCACATATGTAACATTAGAGAGTGACTCCATGGACACTCCCATTACATCATCAACACGTCATCATCACCACTGCAAAAGTCTGCAGAGCATAACACTGCAGTCATATCACAGGCCCCTGAAAGTCAGAGTGACATTTAGAACATATTTAGGATTAAACGTGAAGACATCGTTCTTGTGCGTTGTGCGGGGTTTGTTTTTATGTCCTATGGGTGTTGGGATGTCCTTCTTACAGGCGCAGCCTTGATTTTTTTTTTTTTTTTATCTACACACATCTACTCTCATCTTTAAAATCTTCTTCACACAACACGTTTCACCATCCATTCTTCTTTACTGCTCAAATTATTTAGAAAGACTACCTCGAGTTTTGTGTACGTGACCAAAAAGGTTTTCTTTCAGTGTTAGCAGCTTTATTGTTTTACTACCAAACGGAGCCATGCACCCTCATACAGCTCAGGCTACATAAGATGGGGGGCGCCATAACAAAGTTAAGGTCAAGTTAGTAGACTGAGTTGCTACTGACACACGTGTTGGCAGAAAGCTACTTCTTTGTGGGTATTTAGTTTCACTCACTGCCTGTTCCTGAAAGCACTACGAATGTAGAGATAGTTCTCTATACATATTTGGTAAAACTTCAATGTTCAATATTATGCAGCCAAACAGCCTAAACAGTAGTTTAATTCAAGTTTGCGCCCTCAAAAACTTTCACTTGCATTTGTCATCCAACAAATTTTAGTTTAAAATATTTTTGAAAAATCGGTGTTGAGGGCAAAATGATGTCACAGTCAGAGTTTAGAACATGAGTTCTATTTTACTACACGGCATTCCATTTTTATTGTTGAATTATTATAATTATCTGATTTTATTTAAATGCAGTTCTGCCCTTTTTTCTGTGAGTCTACCGTGGAAAGCGTTTTTCTAACTGCAAGTTACAAGTTTATTGCTATTATTATGACGCACAGGGGCTGGTGCGAGTCAATACACAACGTTTTGGTGATAAAGTTCAATGCGACTCGAAATATAGCAATAGTTATAAATATAGTTGATTACAAATTTATTCAAATTATAACAATGATAAAAAAAAATACGACACGTTCAATTATCTGCTGGCAACAGTATTTGGCGAATCAACAGGTCGTCACTATTTTCTCTTATGTAATTATTAATAAAAAATAAATAGACATTTTAATATTTAATGACGGCTCCTTATACATTTCATTACAATTCTGTTGTTTGTTGCTGAGTAAAGGGGTTTTCTGTACTCCTCATTCGCTTTTAAATAAATGCTGACGCGTTATAAGTAATTATACTTTGTTCTGGATGTTGTTTCAAAGTGCAGTGTGGTTCACAGAGTTGATTTTATACTCATATGAACTATAAAATCAGCTAAATCTTGTGAGCTTCAGACTTGGAGCGGTGAAAAACAAAACCCAGGCCTACAATCAAAGCGGCACTTTTCACCGAAGTTGAACAGTTTGCACGATAATTTAATATCCGTTATCAAGCCTGCAAAATCTATCGAGTGCTTGGATGTATTTTGAAACCCCCTTTCCCTTCTTTTACTTCCTTACGAGCAATAAACGTAAAAAATCATACTCACAGAAGGCAAACAAAAATATGGCTGGAGGTTTGAAGACGTGGCATCCGTTTCACTGCTGTTTTAAATCCGTTCTCCTCATACAGAAGAGGATGGAGACTGCACGCATGACTGCCTTCGTGCAATAAAATAATTTGGGTACAGAGGCTTGTTGGTGAATGCTTGGTGAATCTTCTGGACCACAGACGGTCAAAGCCAGCTGTTTGGACTTGGCTATTCTGAACGTGTGATTCATGCGTAAACGACTGACTTAACGTAGGTTTTCTGGCGTCCAAAAGAAACATTTCTGCATTAGCAATAACAGACCGTGGGCCGATGTAATAAATACACATCTGTATTTATTATCAGGGGTGTTACATATGAACAACAAAGCAATAAATTTCATTTTTGAGACCAATAACTGTTTTTAAAGATGAGATACACATGAGTTTGTTTGCATGTGGTGCAACAGAATGCAGAAAAGCTTTAGCTGAATAGAGTATTTCTCTGATCTTCTGTTATATGTTTCGTGCATCTGAGTTTTATTTACCCCATCCTGCAGGCCAAGAAGGTTAGATTTAATAATGATTTCAAAAAATCCCTGTTTTTTGTTGTTTGTGTGTATTTAAATGACCCGCAACCATTGCGTTGCGCACTGATAACACATATCAAATCCTAATCTCTGCATGAAAATAGCTTGAATGCGCTATAATTCTGCAGACTGTTGGTTTATACGTGGAGTGCAATTACAGTCAAGGTGGCCTCGGTGCTATTCTCTTCAAGATTTGGATTAAATGCAGAGCTCAACGTCAATGTTTCCAAACCTAACTGTTGCAATACAATCCCGAGAGGATGTCTCCAATGTGCGCAAATTGACCAAAGCGCATGTGCGTCTGCCATTACGAAGATGATATTGCTATAAAGCTTTTGATTAAATACTCCAGCGGTGGTTCAGAATGTCTTTTTCCTTGAGCTATAGGGCAAGAAGGCTGAAGAGGAGTTTCCTCTGCAGCCGGACAGCCAATGAAGTCTCTTGTATGCGCTCACATGAGTTTCTCCGGACAGTTTTTTAATGACTGATATTGATGTATGGTAATTTCTTAGCTGGATCACATGACACAGTTACCTCAAGAATCGATCAAGATGTATTGCAGGTCTGCCTACGTTTCCAATTTTTTCTCCCTGGCGGGGTCTTTCCACACGCCTGTGGTGCTGTAGATGGACAAAGTTTAACACAGTCGGGCTGCCAATTCCTTCCCTCTGTTGCAGAGAGGAAAAGGGAAGAAGCGATATGACGGAATACGATGATCGCAGCTGTGCGTCAAATATGTATCTACCGAGCTGTACTTACTACGTTTCGACGCCAGATTTTACATCAGTCTCCTCCTTTTTACCGCAGAATACTACGTGTCAGATTAATTTCCCTTATTCCCCCAACATTGCCCAAGTCCAACCTGTTCGAGAAGTCGCTTTCAGGGATTATGGACTGGACCATTCAAGCAAATGGCACTACAGGGGCAATTACGCGTCTTACTACCCACCGGACGAGATAATGCATCGGGACTTGATCCAGTCCTCCAGCAGCAGGGCGGACGTGATATTCAAAAACGAGTCCTTATACGGCCACCACGGAGGGACGAGTTCGCCGTGCGGGTTCCTCACCGGCGTCGGCAGAAATGGGGTGCTTCCCCAGAGCTTCGATCAGTTTCTTGACACCCCTAACTCGGACAAGCCCAGCGCGGAGCACCCTAAACAAAAGACAAACTGTGCTATTCCCGGAGATGCGGTGAATAACAATAAGTCTTTAACCAAACTAGAAGAGCGCAAAGCTGAAACGAGCGGGAGCGTCGACGAGGACTCATCCTCGAACTGCGGCGACAAGAACAACCAACAGAGTGAGTCATTCCGGGCCTCTTTGTCTGGGATATAAGGTGTGCAATTCAGACAGGATCCTGTCTGCACTGCGCTGTGTCCACCATCGTGGCCGTCCAGGGTTATGTGTCTCTTTATAAGCATGCAAAAGCCTTTATATCCCAATAAGATTTGCTTTATGGTTGTAAAGGTATTTACAATGGGAAACGGTTAAGGAGCCTTACTTTACAGATGGCCTCGTCTAATAACGGTACTGCGTTGATCTAGAGCGTTTCTATTGATAGAGAAATAAAATTCAGCAGGAAATTTAAAGTCATTTTCTTATCTTTGATGCAATGTTGACAACGCTTTCTAATTTATGAGAATATGAAGCCACAGAGGCCATTTAAACACACATTTATGCATAAATAATAGTCAAAATGAAACTTTAACGCAAATTCCTGTAATTGTCTCTCCTATTTTGCGTGTTTTGTGTGTGTGTGTGTGTGTGTGTGTGTGTGTGTGTGTGTGTGTGTGTGTGTGTGTGTGTGTGTGTGTGTGTGTGTGTGTGTGTGTGTGTGTGTGTGTGGTGTGTGTGTGTGTGTGTGTGTGTGTGTGTGTGTGTGTGTGTGTGTGTGTGTGTCTGTTGGTTTGTATGCGTGTTTATCCGTGTTTCTTTTATAAAGAGAAAGGCACAAATAAATGCGTGTTAACCTGCTGACGGCTCTCATTGAAAAGAGCATTTTTGTGTGATATTTAAATTTTAGGTGTTTCACTTTCACGTTTTTCCTTTCTTGCACAGATTCATCAACCAAGTCCAGGAAGAAGAGGTGTCCTTACTCCAAATACCAGATACGAGAACTTGAACGAGAGTTTTTCTTCAACGTGTACATTAACAAAGAGAAACGGCTCCAGCTGTCCAGGATGTTAAACCTGTCCGATCGGCAGGTGAAGATCTGGTTTCAAAACAGAAGAATGAAAGAGAAAAAGCTCAACCGCGACCGCCTACAGTATTTCACTGGAAATCCTTTATTCTGATATCTGATATCACACACACACACACACACACACACACACACACACACACACACACACACACACACACACACACACACACACACGGTAGTAAAACATCAACTACACACACATATGTTTTAAGGACTGGTACCCTCTGCACACTAGAGCCCAAAACCCACTTCGTTTTATCAAAACCCACCAAACCAATGTGCCATATTTTTGCAAAAATCTTGCCACATTTATTTATTTGTCTTTTTTCTTTCCTTTTTTTTTCCTCTTTATTTTTCAGCAAAACATTTCAGCAAAAAGTGAGCGCTGTGCTTTGAAGTTATTTCTATAAAAGCAAAATAATACATTTAGGCTTTTTTTTTTTTCCATGTGTGCAGCCACTTTTCACGACGCATGTATAACGCACGCTGTGGTCCTTTGAAATAAAAGTAGGAACCGCAAATGTTTGTATTGTAGTTGCAAAACTTGTCACATGAACTTAACCAACATAGATAAATAGCTGAAGAACTGGGGGGTGGGGTTCCGAGGAGATTCTTCCGTGCAGAGATTTGACGATTGGAGGCCTGTTTACTACTCTGATGCCCTTTGCTTTCAAACCCTGGGTTGTTTACTAAACCTTGAACCGTCTAGACAGTATAATAAACGTAGCTGTAAATGTCTAAATAGGGGCTATTGGACTTTGGGGTCCCAGCCCCCAGACCAAAAGACGTCTGAATCTCTTTCCTGTCTCCCAAGTATTTTAACTTCGTGATGCACGTTCGGAGAAGTCAAGAGATTTTCGTGCGTATTTCTCTTCAAATCTTTGGCCTCTTAATGCGCCGATTGGGATACAATGGAGGAGATTCTCACAAGGACTGAAAGGATAAGTAACACTTTCAAGTTTGACTGCTATTCCAGTTTTCTAAATTTGAGTGTGTCCTCGGTGCTTCTAAATCCGTTTTAAATCAAATGAGGTTGTTTTCCAGCTGTTATCTAAAAAAAAAAAAAAAAACCAGGAGCTTTGATTCAGGTGAACGTTTCCATCTTTGTACAGCTCCAGTATAGTAACTACATGTATTAAAATCCTCTGACTGTCGTGCTTTATTTATTTACTTCGTGCATTGCTTATCTGTGCTATTTTTGTAAATGAACACACGGATTGCCCACGGTTGCGTTATTGATCATTCACGTGACGTGACTTATGTCTGGCAGCAACAATTGTTTTATCTCCCTTTATGAAAAAAAAAAACTTTGAAGATGGTTTAATGCTTAATTCATCTGCAGTTATTTCCCAAAAAGCTATTAGAAAACCGGGGTTTCATTAAGCGTTTAATTGGGTTGTCATCATGTCCTGCAGTGAAATTACATTACCAACTGTGTAAGTTATTTCACTATGCTTCTCGGTGTATCCACATGAGGGCAGACTTGCTGCTTTCGCCTGCTAGTGGAATTGCAGAGTTAAGCCAATTTTAAAATCTGCCCAGCATGAAAATCAATCCGTAGAGGAATAATCTTTTCAACGCGGGTTTTGTTTCTTAATCTAATTTTAATTGCATTCACGAATCTTGGAGTGTGTTTCGTTTTCAATAGGAATTTCTGTTTATAAATGTCCCAAATCACATTTGTTGTGTAAAACCATTTAACAGTTCCGTTTTTATTTAGAAAACGTTCTTTTTTGTGTGTGTGTTTTTGTATTCCTTGTTCAGTCAGTGCAGCTGAGCTGACGCACATCCTGCATCTTCCAGAGGGCAACTCGTGTTTACGTGTTTTGAAAAAGGCGCGCCGCTAAAACACATTGTATTGCGTGTCTTTGTCATCTAACCTTGAAAATACGAACCTCGGTCTCTGAAGGCCGCTGAAATCTATCTTTAGATTAATAATGCAAATATGCAATAAATGTCTTTTCGTCTAATTTCACGTCAGTCGTTTGGTTTTTCCGGCTGTTTGCTTTTTGTATTAAAATATTGCAAGTTCGACAGTTGCTCCAAATAAAGGATGAATGGTTGCTGGAGTGTCGAGTTTTCTGTTCTACCTTAAACAATTATTTTTCATTACTTCCACACTTTTTTTAAAATAATACTTCCACACTTTTTAAATTGTTTAAAATTCTCACACTATAGCCTACCTTAAATTTGGATGTCATGTCTCTATTATTATTATTATTATTATTATTATTATTATTATTATTATTATTATTATTATTATTATTATTATTATTATTATCATTATTATTATTATTACTATTATTATTATTATTATTATTATTATTATCATTATTATTATTATTATTATTATTATTATTATTATTATTATTATTATTATTATTATTATCATTATTATTATCATTATTATTATCATTATTATTATCATTATTATCATTATTATTATTATTATTCCACGTCAGAGGTCCATTTCGTTTTCTTCTTTAACGGTTAATTCACTTTTGTCTAACCTTAAAGATACTTTTCTGGAGGTCGAAACCGGCCGTTGAGTCATCGTAATGTTAAAATCATTAATACAAAAAGAAATACATGACGTAAATATTTTAATTAACTGCCATGCTTTAATCATTTAATATCACAATTGATATCACAATGACGAATGTGCTGTCTACACAAACTGCGTGATTAAATTTGGTTTGGTCAGTATTTTAAGTTTTATCAACCCTGGGATCTAGAGAACATTTAGTATTATATTGTCATAATTGTATCAAATATAATAGTTTAGAAGACAAAGAGGACGATTTACAGCTCCTCACAATCAAATAACTTGAATTCTGCTATTAAGATAGCAAATATTTTATTTTAATTTACCTTTGCAGCATCTTTTATCTCTATTCCTTTACTTACAAAAAGCTGGATTCTAACAATTCCATGTCCTGGCTTCTGCTTTTCGGTCGGTAGATATTTTCATGTACAAAGTGTTGGGATTTCCCCTCATCCTAACAGGCACACTGTTTTTCTTGAATATATTCGCCTTTTGCAGACAAAAACAATGCAGCTCGGGGTATACATCACCTCCTCCGGCTGATTTTTATTCTCACTTTACATTTGGGCATCTGAAAAAAACCTACCTGCGATATAACACAAATAAGAATAAGAATATACAATTAAATAACAGTCTTATATCAGTCTGAAGTGGAGTTCATTCGAAATATATTTAAGCCTTGCAGGGCAGCGATTTTTATTCTTATGCATGCAGAACTTGAACTTCTTAATAATTAAATTTGTGGATCCTGGAGCCAGAATTAACATTCATTTCTTATTTCAGTGATGACATCACGTATGAAATCTACTGCTGTCTGAAAGTGATAAAAATAACATAAGCGTTATAGCACGAAAAAAAATATATGCATCAATCAAATGAACCATGAATTAACTCAAAAAATGTAAAATAATAAAGGAAAGAATGTTGCAGGCCTAATCACATTTTGTCACCTTTATTGCTTTGCATCGCAATTCGATTTAGAATTACAGAACGAAAGATATGCGAGACAGAAAAGTCAGTGCAAAGACTGCAGGATTGGGTTCTTGCGTCGGTGACCTTGGAGATATGAATAAAAAAAAAAACAGATTCAATGGAGGAGGTTACATTCTTTCAGTCTGCAGTTGTCGCCTATGTGTCATATATGCAGCATTTTACACTCTCACAGTCTCCCTTCCACGAGAGGCGCTTTCATTCTTTTGCAGCATTTTCCACATCACACCGTCTCTTGGAGCTTCAACTATGGTGCATGGAAAACAAACAAACTGTGTGTTCCGGTATCATTCAATCATGGTTTTTGTTTTGTTTTTTTAGATGTGATTGTTCCAGTTTTTGTCGCACAGCCTTCTCGCCATGCTGCCTTCACCAGTCTGTGCGCCAATTTCAAGTCCGTGTTGTAGGTGTCGCTGTTGACCACGTCTGCATCCGCAGTGCGAGCGCGCAGAGGGGGAGAGGAGGCTGCGTCCAAGGCCATTTTCAAATCTCATTGGTGGGCTAGTCATGTGGTCTGGAGGCATCCTGACTTACACGGAGATTGTTTTTCCTAGATATGTCAGCTTACAAAGGACATCTCTCTTCTCTAAAGAACTTATCCCCCCAAAATGTCCTTTCCCAGTAGCTCCCCAGCGGCAAACACCTTTCTAGTGGATTCTTTAATTGGTGCTTGCAGGTCGGACAGCTTTTATTCCAACAGCAACATGTACATGCCGTCTGGCTCAGAAATGGGAACTTACGGAATGCAAACCTGTGGACTCATGCCGTCTTTCGGCAAAAGAGGGGAGGTCAACCACCAAAATATGGGCATGAACGTCCACTCGTACATACCTCAAATAGATAACTGGACTGATCCGAACAGACCCTGCAGAATAGAGTCGTCCAATCAGATGTCAAACTATACATTTTCTCAGAGCATAAAGGAAGAGAGTAACTGCTGCATGTTTTCCGATAAGAGAATACAAAAAGTCAGCTCGCCAGAGGTCCCAGCATATTCTAACGTTATTCCAGAGTCTTGTCCGGCTGACGGTCCCGAGATTCCAGTTCCGGGATATTTTAGACTGAGCCAAACTTATGCGAATGGAAAACAACAAGAAAACTACTGCCATGAGCCGCCGAGTCCAAACCCAACATTGATGCAACTCAGCCGGGTCCCACCGAAACCGCAGTCATCGTCGGCCTCGTCAAATTTTACAGAGGTGGAAAAGAAAAGCGAGGACGTCCCGCAAAAGCCCGAAACCTCAAGGACACCGATCCCCGCAGAAAGCCCGGACCCCAAGTCCAGCCCGCTGGAGAAAAATTGCTCCATGGAAGCGTCTGTGTCCAGCCCTGAGCTTCAAAAGGAAGGGAAAGGTTGGTTGGCTACAATGAAAGCTTTTATCTTGTGGCACTGCAGTGGTGAGAAGGCTCCAGCATCATAAAACCAAGTATAAAACACAAACAACCCTAAAGTCGTAATGTTTAATGAGAGTCTTTCTCAGGTTGCAGTAATAGGCGATAGACAATGGATTCAGTATGCAGCATGCAGAGACTGTGTCCCTCATTCCATTTAATTTCAATTGTGTGTCGTTTTTAAAGAAACTGTTTGGTTGCTTTGTATTTTTTTTCTTATTTTAAGATGATTATTCTATAGAAATGTGAGGAGTGACAACCATTTTCATTCCATGAATGCAAAATATTACTTGATCTTTGCGAATTGGCCCATTTCCTGCGGTCATGCTGCATAGTTTGGAATTTCAGAGTCTGGCAATATGATAAAATTCACTGCGAAATTGAAATGGATAATATTAACAACCTAATCAAATATTTCATGTTAATGCATTTCAAGCTTTATGAAATTAACAGTGTTTTAAATAATGTTTCACTCTGTGTAAAGATGTGTTCCTGTGGTGCGGTTTAATCAGATGGGGTTTCATTTCATGTCTATTAAATTAGCATTGGTACGTGACTAATAACATCCCCAGCATTTTAATCCATCGTGGAAAACATCTACAATGTGTGTTATTTCCCTGATGTAAAATCCAAAAGAGCAAGCGAGAGTTTCCTCAACCTTAAATCCCACCACAGGGCTGAAACACAGAACCTGTCTCTGATCTAATTTTTTTTATTTTTTTTATTTTTTTTTACAGACAGAAAGAGTGACCCGCCAACAAGCAACTGGTTAACTGCAAAAAGTGGGAGAAAGAAAAGATGTCCCTACACAAAGCACCAGACCTTGGAGTTAGAGAAGGAGTTTCTATTCAATATGTATCTGACCCGAGAGCGCCGCCTAGAGATCAGCAGGAGCGTCAACCTGACCGACAGACAGGTCAAGATCTGGTTTCAGAACCGCAGGATGAAACTGAAGAAAATGAGCAGGGAAAACCGCATCCGTGAACTGACCTCAAATCTCACTTTTTCGTGAGCTCGCATGTAATTTGTGGTGAAGTCTCAGCTGTCTTTTGTAATTGTTTCTCTCATGTTCAGTTTGATGCTTGCCTGGCATTGAACGTTTTATCTTCAATTTCAACGAAACTGTGACTGTAAGACAATTTTTTTAGTATTTGTGTGGCGTTGTGTTATTTCTTTTATTTCATCACAGGGTAACACTTTTTTTTTTGTCTTAAATTATTGTACAGATTTCTCCCTGCTGCTCGGACACACATTGGGTCACGATGTTTGTAAAGAGTTATTCTATTTCACTCATGAAGCACATAGATTGTCGTGTAGCGCTACATTTGTTTCACAGTATGTGCAACTCATTTCGCTCAATAGTGAAATATTTCTACGAGTCTTTAAACTGACGGGAATCAATATTAAAATGTGAATTCGTTGCATGTTCGTGGCATGTATGTTGCAATAAATTGTCAAATAATCTTTTTGTATCTGTTTTCTGCTTCACAAACATCCCTGCAGCATAAATGCTTATCAACCTGCGGTGTTGTTAAACGGATTCAGGGACTGCATTTATTTCAGAATCTCACGGACGAGATGGATAAGGATGAACAAACAGGAAAGCCCGTGTTTATTAACGAGTCCATTTCACTTCACATGCAAGGGAAGAAATTGTATTCCAAAAGCTGATCCTAACATATGTTTCCAATTTAGCTCAATCCAGAATTATGCTCCAAATTTAGAGTTTAAAACCTATTAAATATGATTCTGTGTTATCATCAGATCCTGGCATGTGCAGTCTTTAGCTGTTATACTATTACCAGCATATATTTGAAGACCTTCACACCATCCGACGGCAGGCTGAACATCGTGAGGCTGATAATCGTGAAATGAAGCACAAAAAAGGTTTGGAAGATGAAAGAAATGTTGTTTCTGTGTTTTAGCGTTCAGAAGAGACGCAACGAGCAGGGGGTTGTGAAAGATAATTCAATAAACTTGCCGTTACTTTTAATTTCCAGGCCAGTTTTAGACTAAACTAATGGCCAGTCTATAAGGAATAGACGGGGTTGGTTGCGTTGAAGCACAAATTCACAGGCAAGGACCAACTCTTCCTTCCTCCGAGCCCCACGGGCCTCAGTGGCCACGTTGCATTTCTTTACGGAGTCTAAAATAAGCTCATGTGTGGTGATCGCATGAGATTAAATGACATGCAACTGTCAATTTGATCCAATCTATCTCTAACCACCCCCCCACCACACCACCACACCCCACACCCCCCCCCCCGGAACGCGCTCCATTATTTCCAGAGCTGAGAGGATAGCACATCAGAATTGGTAACAAACATCCAAGTATTTTTTTAAATAAATTAATCAGACAAGTTATTCGGTATTATAATAAAGTTGCAGCTTTCATTTGGTAACACACAAAACCTTGTTGCTTTTCCAAATCCTTTTTTTTTTTAATTTTATTTTATTGACGGCATGTATACGCACACGCACCTCATAAAACATTTATTGATACATAAAGACATTATTGCTCTCTTTTCAATGAATACAATAATTTCACAACTGCCTTTTCCGACTTAGCTTTAAAAATTAAAAGCAAGCCAGAAAATATGTTTCCTCGTCGAATATTAACGGTGGATTCGCTCTATTGTGAACGGAAATGGCATCTGTTAGGCTATTTTACAACATGTTATTACATCTATTTTACGAGGACTCCATAAGTCTATAAACTATTTTACTAGCATAGAGGGTATAAGGACAATATTATAAGCGTTTTCTGAAACATTAACATTCAGAAGTGTGTGTTGGTGGACTGTGTGTGTGTGGGGGGGGGGGAAGTGACTTTTTTTTCTTCTTCTTTTTTTTTTGTTGCTTCAATTATTCTAACGTCCTGCAGCCTCCCCACACACACGAAAAACAGAAAAAGAAACCATTAACATTAATTAGAGCGACTGTTTTCTTCCTCCAGTCACATCTGGTGAAGATTTTCATTATTCGTGAAATGAAAAGCTAAATTAAACCTGACGAAGAAAGAAAAAAAAAAAAAGCGCAAGGGCAGGATTGATTTACTCGCGGTATTGGTAAATATGACCACGTGATCCATGTAACCAATCCCTGTAGATGCAGGCCAGCAAAAATACTATGATTGTTCATAGAGGGAAGCTTCCCCTAACAGTGCAACCCTTATTATATGAGTAGGAAGAGATCAAAATGTCTACCGGTGGCACTCTCAGTAACTGCTATGTTGACGCTCTAATGGGGCCGGAGCCCGAGGATGTGTACGGCGCTCGCTTCATCCAGGCTCCACACATGGTCACCCAGAGGCCGTCAGGTGCTGGCGACAACGCAGACTTCTCTTCTTGCAATTTTGCACCAAAATCCGCAGTTTTTTCTTCGTCTTGGTCCTCAGTTCATCCGCAGGGGATTTATCATCCATACGTGCACCACCACCACCACCACCAGTCCCATGTCCCCGCCTCGGACAGTAGATATGTAGGCGTCCGATCGTGGATGGAGCCCATTTCGAACCACGTTTCGTTTGCCGGATTTCACTCCACTAGTCGACCCTACGGGACAAAGGCTGAGGTCGTCCCACCGAAAACAGCAGAAGGCGACGCGTCGGAGGCAGAGGCTCCGATGCGTAAATTCGCGTGTGGAATGTCAGAGTGTCCAGAAAAGGCGAGCAAAGAGCACAGTGGAAGTGAGCTTTCGAGCAACAGCGAACCCAAAGAGGAGAAACAACAACAACTTGACCCAAGTAAGTAAACGAAATAGCCAATCTTGATTTACAACCCTAAGAACTGTACGAGCTGGGTGTGTAAAACTGGAGGTTTTACTAACCCATAAAAGTGTCTCGTACTATACCGTGGCTCGGAAACGGAAAAAAACCCGCCCTATAAGGGTTATTACAGGGGATCCTAAAGTTTTTCTTGTCACGGGACACCAAAATAGACACACTGCACCACGTCGATGGGATTTTACCTGAGGCGGATTTAGGTGATGAACATAAAGGCTTGATTTGCTTTATTCTCGTAAAGATCTAGTCGTAAAAGCAGAAAAGTTTTTTTTGCGCATTGTCTCTTTTTTTGGCACATTGTGACCAGAGTCCTCACAGGTTTCCAATATGACAATCTGTTATTGATAGAAATGAAGTTTATAACCAACAACACCCTCATCTCATGACTTTATGTCTCTTCCTCATGGTGTTTTTTTTGTTTGGTTTTTTTTACAGACAATCCTGCAGCAAACTGGATTCACGCACGCTCAACAAGAAAGAAGCGTTGCCCGTACACAAAATATCAGACTTTGGAGCTGGAGAAGGAGTTTCTCTACAACATGTATTTGACGAGAGATCGACGCTACGAGGTCGCCCGCATTCTAAGTTTAACAGAGAGACAAGTCAAGATCTGGTTCCAGAACAGGAGGATGAAAATGAAGAAGATGAACAGAGAAAGAAGCGGCAAAGATCACCTATGAACCCGCTGCTGTCATGGAACACATGTAATGTTTGTACCAAGAAGCCTTCTGAACATTTACATTTATTTTTGTAGGAGCGTCAGTAACCTTTTTTTTTTTTTAATTTTAAATTTTTTAGACCTTTTAGCTTATTATTTTGCGTCATGATGCGTTGGGCGATTGTGCATCAAAATCATTGCAGGATATTATCACGAGGCAAACACGGAACCATTTGAAACTCGCCGTCCAACAGATTTCACCAACATATAACCTGGGATGTTTAGTGCATTTGTTCATTATCCCCCCCAAAAATGTAGGAACGATGAATTGTGTATTGTACTGAGTTGTATATAAAACATTGTCACATCCCAACATACTCTGACTGATGTCTGGATTAGTACAGTACACACACACACGCTCGCGCGCGCGCACACACACACACACACACACACACACACACACAGAAAGAGAGAGAGAGAGAGATATACGTCAAAGAAAGGACAAAAAATGTAATCATTAAAATTAATTCCCATATCACGAATTCATCTGCAGGGATTACTTTGAAAGGTTGTAATTGTCCTTTAATCCTAAATAAGGTTATAGCCTAAATTAAATTTTGTCTCTTTTTTAAAAGAATGGATTTAAAACATAGACCTAATAAAGAGCTTACGATTTTCAATTTATTGTCCAACTTGTGGGCTACGAATAATTACTTTAAGGCAGGAAGAGACGCGGTCCAATAAAGCCATTGAAATGGCTAGACGTCTGGACTAAATGACTTTATGGCCCTGGTCAGTAATTACATTCTTCTTTGAAACCCCCTCATTCTCGGGCGTTTGCGTTTGCTGACAAACAGAATGAAGCACAGGGTGTCTGGTCGATGAATTGTTTGAGAGGAAATCACCCCGACCCTAATGGTCACGTTTATTCATCAACTGCACTGACCATCGATGGGAAAAACTTCACTTTGACTGGTGTCGGCCGTATCTGATTAGTTCCTTTAAGTTTTTACACGGACACGTCCTGATTTTACCTGAAGCAGGTTTTTACTGAAATAGATGTTAACGATTTGAATTGTTCATAAACATTCATAAATAGGTCGTAATTCATGCTGATATTTTTAACGGCATTGGTCAGATCAGGGGATGAAACCCTTGAGTTGTGTAAGACAAAGTGTGTTATCAGTTTGTGTGGGAACTTCCAGAAGTAATAAAATGTCAAAGTGTGTGACCGCTAGAGGGCGACAGCGTTCTTTTGGTTCAGCTGGAACGTGCAGACAACAAATGGTAAACCACTGTCTGCAATCTGCTCCCATCAACAAATGCATTTAGGTTACATGGAGAATAAAAGTTTCTCAGATTTCACTTTCCAAAAATTAATAAATAATTATAAATAAAAACAGGAGGAACTCATATTACTATTACTATTATTATTATTATTTCGTGGAGATGAACAATCGACCGTCTTTATTGTTCTTGGAGAAAAACAGATTGGCAGAAGCTTTGAAAGACTTCAAAAATGTAATTTTTTTTCTTGTTCATTTTGTGTCGTTATTGTTAAACTTAATTACAGACCAGACAGTCAGTCGTGTCATATTTGCACAAAAGCGAAGGCACTTACAAAAATATATTTGTGGATGCCGAGTTCATCAGCATGAGCAGAAAACAGGAACAATTACAGTCAGTTTGCAGAAACGCATTCGTCATGAATGAAATATTCAGAGGTCAGATATATTCTATGAAATTTTCCAAATTGATTTAGTCATGTAAATGTTGTTAACTGTTGTTGAAGTACTGTAGAGCCACTGTCCTGTGAAAATTGCGATGACAGACTGAAACTCAAGGAAACTCTGGAGCGGTTTGAGACATGAAAACTCACCTCAACTGCTGTTGTAAATCTGCTTTTAAGCAATATCTGTGTATGTATGTATGTGTGTGTGTTTGTGTGTGTGTGTGTGTGTGTGTGTGTGTGTGTGTGTGTGTGTGTGTGTGTGTGTGTGTGTGTGTGTGTGTGTGTGTGAAAATTTCTAGTTTGGCACATTAAATGGAAAACAGAATTCGAATAAAGGAATTTTCTCTGACATGGTTGCATGAGTGGACTAAAATCCACTGATGCAAACTCCACAGACCATCAGGCTTCAGGACTGAAGTATTATATTTATTATTGCTAATTTGCAGTTGAAAACAGATCATAAAAGCTTCACACACCAGTGCGGTTTGACGTGTTGGATGAAAACCACGCAGTGTGGCCTGCCTCCTTTCATTCAGTCTGCGGGGAAGAGCAGACGTCGTGTCCACACCAGTGTCATGAGGGTGAGCATACGATCAACACCATCAAAGGTCATAATTATCACAAGGTTCAGTTGCTTAAAGCATCTCAATATTAACAGGCTATAAGGCAGGACCAAGAAAGAACTGGATGGCAAATATTGAAGTATTTAAAGGAAATCTTGAATTGATTATCTGCTGCTCGATCTAGAGTCTTAAATTCAACTACATGAGAGAAAAGTTGGAAGGGACAAAGAGTTTCACAGTAGAAAACTTGATCCCATTCAAACGAAGTTCAGCCTCATTCTTTAAGAACATATGACGCCATGATTTCACGCAGAAAACAACTGGATCTGAAATTGTCTTTGAAAATGAGAATTATATTATTGTCGTGGGGGGATTTCTCCCACTTGGTCGATTTTCTACACTGTCCCTCCATCTGTAACATCATGTGCCTGTTGTCCCTATAGGCCATCAGAGGGTACGTTATTTCATCCCCGCATTAGTTGCAGTCACATTAAATTCGGAGATGCCGCGTTGTTCCACATCCAAACACTTTATCCAGTTGGAACAGGGCAGGCTGTGTTCGACTGGACACCATGAAGTGTGTCATCAGGCCGGAACGAACTCAGAATAATGTTGGACATTTCCAGAGAACTGTTTGAATAGTAAAGAAACGCAAAAGGGTTATGGAGCATATATGTTAAAACTTTGACTGTTATAATTAGTACATAAAAGCTGATTTAGTTTTAGAGATGAAGCTGCTGGAATAAAGCGTTGTGACATCTGAATGAATGTAATGTGGAGTCGTGATGAGGTGAAACAAATCCTGATTTTGCATTATGAAGATTTTTAACACGTGAATTACATTCATTACGAATGGTCTTTTATGGTTGTGGTTTTACATTTCAGTGCAGGACTGAACAACAGATTATTTCAAACCGAAGGTGACTTCAGCAGAAGATTTGAACAGACTACATCTTCTTTCACCAGAGGAGGGAGAGGACAAAGAAAGGAGTCAGATCAAAGCTGGAATTAAATCTGACGCACATACATCCTTTAGTGACTTCTTGATAATAGTGCCAAACAAAACCTCATGATCCCGCAATCTCTGCTTTCTTTGAGAATTTAAAACCAGGTTCCAGGTCTTATTTTTAAGGCCACAGCACGTCTTGTGGAAATAATTTAACATGCTATCGGGATAATTTTTTAAAAAAAAAATCAAGCTTTGCAATTAAGAGTTCTGTAATGTTCTGTTCTGTAATGTATTTTATGTCACCATAAAATACAGGACTGTGTTCATGTCGTCTGCTCAGCATCTCTTAAAAATTTAAATAGTTTTAAATTCCTTAGTCTTAGCAATTCATATTGAGAACACAACAATGTGCAAACGCACATTTTCCAGAGCTCGACCAATTACTTTTGGCTTTTCTTTTATGCTACCTGGTGTCAAAGTGAACTTAATACTTCTAAAACGGATTCAATTTGAGTACTATTAGAAAACGGGAAGTAAAGAATCTTGCAGATGCTGATCGGAGGCCAGTCGGAGACCTGCTCTGTGTGTGATGTGGTGTCCTTTACTGTCACATCTTTATTCATCCTCTAGGCTGCATGAAGCCAGAGTCACCGCAAACACCAGCTAACCACCAAACCAGACCATTTACTGTTTCTGGCCTCCCACAAATGATTTTATAATCCTGTTTTATTTCGGTAGCATTAAATGTGAATCCTATTTATCTTTCGTCGTTAACTTTACTGGCATTGATTAAAACACGTTCACTCATTTAAAACAAACATTAGAATAAAATATCTGTAATTTAATTTCAACGGACTAAGAACGTGCAGAGACGTCACTTTGTCGTGGAGGTGGGGGATTTTCCTTTTTATTCTGTCTTGTTTTCTGTTTTTGGTTAGAGGCTGGGCGCATGGTGGTTATAGCACTGTCACCTCACAGCCAGAGGCTTCTGGTTTCATACATGACTTGGATCCAATTGAGGTGAATCTGTGATTTAAATTGAGCAAATATTTTTTTTAAAAATTGGTTCAGTTTAGTATTATTCAAATTTTTAAAATAAAAGAATTCATCTAAAACTATAGGAATGTACCTAAACAATTAATAATTCCCACCGCTTGGTACAATAAAATAAATTAGATCCTCAAAGCGTTTTTTGTTCCCCACAGGTCTTTTTGTTATGTCTGATATTTTGCTCTCCAACTTAGACCTTAGTATGACTTGATTTATATAAAGTGTGGATAATAAGCTAGAACGGTATATTTTCGATCCATCTCTATCGATCTAGATCTATTCCGGAACTAAAAAACGGTCTGTTTCATATTTTAAAACCACATATAAGGTATAATTTGATTTGCAAGCGCTCGTTATTTAGCTGAGCGGTGGCAGGCACCATTTGTTTTCCATAATCAAAGAGAAGGGCCAGGTTGAGCGCCTTGGCTTTCCATCATCCGTTTAGTCTCCTGCGAACTGATCCAACCACAGAACATGGAGCCATGCGCCCTATTCACCATCGGTGACCTCAAATATAAGACCAGAACATCATGTAAGAAGAATAACCCTGTGTTTCTGGCTCACAACAGACACACACACATACACACACTCAAAAACACACGCACACACACACAGCTTTAAGACAGGAAACCAGAGACCGGGCCATAGGCGACTATAAATCGCGCCGTGCTGACTCTGGCATGCCACCATGAACCAGAATGAGATTCCTTTTTGTATGATGTAGGCGCACACACGGACTGCTCTGCACTATTTCTCGTGGGTAAATAGTCAGAATATTTTCACGCACACAAAACTATTTCTCTCTATATTCTTTTAGATGTGTATGAACCAGAGCAGGGCTGTGGGAACGACCGCAGTCATTCACACAAAGACGCACAGAATCATTTTATATTTTATATTTTGTGTCCTCTTGTACAAAGGCTGCAACGATACAACTGACGCCGGTAATACTACACATACATGACACTATTAGTTATTATTGATCCTCATGAAATAGCATATTTAATCATGTGACTTCATCGTGTGACACGTGACAACAGTTGGTGTTTAGGCCATTTACTAAATCTGGAAGGATTGAAAGAAAGGAACATTAAACTTCTCCTTTCATTAGTGAAAAAACATTGATGCAAAAACCAGCGTGGTTTTTTACAAATTATTTTATTATTATTGTTATTTTGTATTTAACATTTAAATATTGTGAATCTGTTACAGAACAAAACAAACATTTGTCTCATTATTATGACTGCCTGACCCATGAAGAAAAAAAAAGTTTTTTAATATTAAAATGTAGGCTGTATTCAAGGCCTGCTAAATAATTTGTGGTGAAGTGAAATCTTCAAGGCCAGTCTAACTCTCTTGCACTTCAACATTATGGGGCTGAGCGATGGAAACAAAAAGCAGGGGAGGGGGGGGGAAGCGTCGTTTCTCTCCATGACATGGAGGGGCTTCTGCTATTATGCGCAAAGATGGGGAGAATTGCTGCAGTCGAAAATCCTTTTTGTGAGAGGAGAATTTACAACTTGGTAATAGACCTTTTTATGTGCCTCCATCGCCTGTCATTGGATGCCACTGGTCATGTGTGAGAGGGAAACGTCTTCATGGCTCTTTTCCTGATTTCCCAGGCGATGTTTTCCCACTGCATTCTGAGTCTATGGCGATCAAACCGATACGCCTCGATCTGCTTTCCTAAAACCTACATTGGTTTCATAAACGTTTGATCTGCGCACATTTGCGCACACACTGCGCGGCTCAATCTGCCGGAAGACGAGGAGCGTTTCAACTTTCTCCATATCCGACTTCTTCATTCTCATTGGCTCCTCGCAGTTTTATCTAAATGCTCAGCATGTGTAAGCCTCAAAGAATAAACATGGATTACCTCCCGGATATAGGTAAGATTTCTGTCTGATGAAGCTGATGGGATTTATTTACTGTTGGTTGTGTGTGTCTGCATGTGATGTTTGACAGCTTCCTGTTTCATTAGTCATGTAAATTAGCGGCTGGGTAATAGCTGGTGGGTAGTTTCAGATGCTACAGGGTGTACTGAAATAAATACTAGTAACAGTATGAGTGAACATATTCCTCCTCTACTATGTGTCAAGATTCAAAGAAAAATATGTTTAAATATAAAATTCCCAAAATGATTTAATTGATCTCGGAAATGTACATACTGTTGTTAATGCATTTTAAGATCATACTTGCTTGTATTTTTCACTGATGATGTTTACTACACATTATTTTTAATGCAGCAATTTACCCACTATCTAAAAGAGAGGGTTTAATTCACTGAAACAAACATTCTCGATTTCGTTTTCAGCATAAAGCAGCTCCTAAACCTCCTTTTATTTGTCATCTTCTCAGATATAATCGTTGGGCTGAATTATATTATGTTGTGTCACTATTAATTAAAATGTGGCCTTGTCAGGGTTGGGGTTTTTTTTTAACCACAAACTGATGAAACGCTGCACTTAAATCGGCACATTCTAAATGTATTTTTCTGACTTCTACGTATTGAAAATATGGCAGAAGAAGTTTAGTGTTCATAGCTGCGTTCAGCTGCCTGGAGATGGGGCCAACTGAACAAAGACAGTATTTCACTGTGGCCTGACAGGCAGCTGCGAAAGTATTTAGAGCCTTACTGCAATGCGGCAAAATGGACCCTGGAAGGCAGGCGCAAGCTGAAGCCTGACAGAATGTTGGTGCTGCCTAATCTGACACTGTGCATATCTCACATAATTCCTGCATGCGTCTGTTCATCTAATTATGCAGAACCTGTAGAATCTGATCTTAGCGCACGCCCTGTACATATTTGAACACATAGTAGTTTCTATATTAATAGATGTGGTTTCCCTTTCCAACCTTATATACGCCCCCCCTACCCTCCACACACACACACACACACACACACACACACACACACACACACACACACACACACACACACACACACACACACACACACACACACACACACACACACACACACACACACACACACACACACATTTATTCCCTGAATGAGGTTTTGAATGAATGAATCAATGGATCAATGAATGGATAAAATCAATCAATCACAGAATGAAATACGTTTTCATAGTTGTGACGAAATACGAGGCCTTTTCATTCTCATGGTTCGTCCAATATGAAAAGTAACGGGTACAATATGTACATTCTGTTTTTCCCCTTTTTAGTTGATGCTGTTGTATTGTCTGACAAATAATAACAAATAACATCTAATGTAAAACCAGCCCAAATTCACGTGACGTCGGTTCTTATTCAGTACACAAAAATCCAAAAATCAGTTAATATAAGACTGTAAAATGATACCATTCGTTCATTTTTGTATATTATCTTTGGGAATATTCTTTTAAGAAATTCACCAGGACTCATTCGCCACAACACATCTTGTACTTGATTCTACTAGTGCTTAAATAAACTCATTTGCATTTGTACATTCTCTTCCGCTCCTATAGTTTCCTGACAAATGAAATAGGATTAAAAAAATTAACAGCACAGGCAATGATCGACATTTTTTGCAGCGGAAAAGGAGGAGGTCTTTCAGCTACCAGCAGGAGGCGCTGTTGTCCAACAGTCGGTCCCTCTGTCCTCATCCAGGGCTCTCGTTCCGACGGCCTCCTGAGCTCGGTGATTGGTTTAGGCACGTGGTCACGTGACGAGGTTCGCTTCAGAAACTGGTTTGGGGGAATTAAACATCCATTACATAATAACCTGATCTGACCTGTTGCATTTGGGACAGTGTGTTTTTGTGTGCTAAACGGTTTAACAACAACAACAACAAAAAAATCAATTAAATGACAGCAAAAAAATTAAACTGGTGTACAACTTTTACCACACTTTCAAATATATACAGGGATTTTCTTAAACGTCACTACAATTGGGAATCCTCTGATTTCATGCCAGTCATACCTGCTCTGAACTAGCAGCCAGCGTCCTTCAGCATCTTCAGTCCACAGGATGCGTTTGGACGGAGAGGAGGGGCAGAAGCGCTATGCGCTCTGGGATTGGTCCGGATGAAAGAATGACATCAGGCTTATTGTGTGGGATTCACTGGGGAGAAAATGAATTTGACCGAAGTTAAGTCTTTTTTCCCCCCACACTTTTGGGACTTTACAGACTTCATTTAACTTATATGTTTCATTCATCTTTATACGCCATGTGTATTAAAAAAAATCTTGAATTAAATTACTTGAGACTGGGTTGTAGATTATTAATATAAATTGTCAAGGTCCCAGACTTCTGTTTGTTCAAGCACTGCATTAGTAACTAATAGCCTCGGTCTGGTGTGAAAACAACTACAAGTTCACAGCTTCCTCTTTCCTGTGACTTTTTCCTGAGTGCACATCTGTCTAATCTGCGTTATTGAGTAAGTGCAACTTTGAGGGTTATTTATGAACCTGTGCGCCGTTGTGACTGGCTGTGAGGAAGCACGTGATGCCATTAAAGTTTGTTTTATGACCCGGGACTTGACAAGCTAAAATATAATTCTCATTGTGTATAAGTAAGACCGTCCAGATGGGTTGGAATAGAGCTTCATTTGGCAGGGACATGTTCCAGGCTGACTTTTCATCCTGCGCGGTCGTGTTGTGTCCACGGTGCGCCATGTGTTGCGGTCTCTGCGGTAAGCTGTGTTTTATCATTATACTCGTGGTATGGGCGTGTGATGTCACACGCACAATTCTCAGACTGTACTATTTCCTGCCTCTCTCAGCAGCCATAGTGCGAGTTGAGAACAAACAGAGATGGTTAGATGATGATGCGCTGCTGCGAGGAAATGGTGTTTAATCTCATTACTGTGCTTCTTTTCAGTTCGAACCTTTTACGACTCAATCGATGCTTTGTTGGATGGTAAATTTTCAGTTGTTAATCTGCTTCACTGTTGTAATATTTAGCTGCTTGATAGCATTTGGAATATTAACTCAACTGACGCTGGAAAGTCAATCCGTAATCACCAGTTTTGTTTTTTTGTTTTTTTGTGTGCGTTTTTTGTTTTGATGCTTTTTTCTTTTTTAAATTTTTTTTAACTTTCCGAATAAGTTTGTGAACTTTCTCTGGGGCCTGATTAAAACATTGTAGGACTGATCTGCAAGTTCTACAGTTATATGTTTCATAATTATCTGTTTATTTATGCGACATAATAGACTAGAACACAATTGGAAAATTAAAAGCTTTTAATTTATATTTAAAAAATATTTTTTACTTGTTATTGCTGTTTGTCTGCTGCTTTATTCAGTATAGGCCCAAATGTTCCTCTGCAGGCCTTTAAGTGACAGAATTTGAATCCTTTAAAATCGACTATATTAATTCATATTTAATAAACGACATGGAAATAATTTAAAAACGACTTAATCTTTTATTTTCTGTCTCTTGCGTTTTAATCTTGTATCTCTAAAACTCTGCCCGGGTAGGCCTCGTGTTTTCTGTTGCTGTCAGGCGTTCATTTGGATTTATTTTATTTTATTTTATTTTTAGCAGAAGCCTTTATTAGTAAGGAACTAGAGTCGAGCTCAACTGGTTGGCCTTTGGTTTAACACAAGCTGTCAGGAAACGCTGACTTTATCATTCTTTTGTTGAGAATCTCGGCTTTGACCCGTCTGAAGGACGAGCAGAGAAGGTGAAAGACAGGTCAGCCTGTCTAACGGATAGCTGCTGAAAAGGGACGTGCAAGAACCATTTTTTTCCTGCAGATGTTATCATTTATTTTAAGCTGCTGTTGAGAAGAATAGTCAAAGCTGTCTCTTTAAACTTCGATGAAAATTTGCAGATTAAAGCCTGGATGGGATCTCCATCTCTTTCACGTCAGATTGACACCTCGTTTTCATGCGTCAGTTTTATTTGTCTTTTTCTTTATTATAAGTTTTAACTTAACAAAATGAATCATGGTGGAAATGCTAATGTGCCCAACATTTAAGTATTGATTAACCTAAACGACTTAAGAGGCACCATCCGGTTAAAATCATCCTCACATCTTATTTCTCATTGAGGATGAAAACATGGAGCATTTATTCATGTCAGTCTTCCAGCTTTATCAGAACTGACCCCAGTGTTGTATAATATCTGAAACAAGTGAAGATGTCACAAATTTATATTTGAATACAGGTTTAAATATTTATCATATACTTTTTAAGTGGCCTTGTGTGATCGAAATGAGATATTTTCTCACTTTGGTTATTTTTTGGAACACATTTTTAACCATTCAGGGATTTAATTCATCGGTCAAGATGTTACAGAAGGAGTTGCAGCAGCCGTCAAGTGGTTTTGTTAATGGCTGACGGGTAATTTTGTTAACTTCTGCGCCCTTTGAGCTGTCACTTGGACAGAAAATAATTGAACTTTTTGGATAAGTTTGTAAATGATTCGGTTTGACCTACGTGGCCTCAGGCATCATTTTGCGCGTTGTGTTGATGAGGGTCTCTATATGAGACAGACTCCAGCGACCGTCTTCACTGCTTTATTTTATGTCTCACTAGAAAATAGAAAAGTTAGTTGTATTACTTAAATAGAATTTGGACCACATTGACCTCCTGGAAAGAATCTTAGCTTGACCGGAGGTACCGGTTCCTGCTTTGGTTCTGTGTCTTCTCCTGCGTTCACAGACAGGAATGTCCTGGTCAGGGAGCCTGGAGGCTTACAGTTTTCTGTTTAGAAGCAGCTATACACACACCTGACTTTTAAAATCAGTTTTGTTTCAATCTAGTGTCATAAACGTTGCTTGAACCTCCACAATCATGGATATTCTGGTCCTAAAGGATGGAATTAAATGAAGAAATCAAACCAAAATTGAAAGACTGCTCATAGACACAAACTGCTGAGATAAAAGTAGGCTGAAGACAATAAGACACTTTAACATATTAACCTGTTATACCCAGTCTGTGACGTGTGTGTTTTATTTCCTTTCACAGTCCTATATGATTTGTGATCTGTGATGTTTCTGACACGTCATTGATTTATTTGTTGAATAAAAATAAGGCTATGTTTATGGATAAAAAAAAAGGGCAGTGTTGCTTGCCGTCGTCTATATATACCCTGTAGAACCGAATTTGTGTGATGAAACCATAGTCACAGATTCGATTCTAGGGGAGTATATGGTCGATGAAAAAACTTCAACTTATTCACTGATTTCCATCTTATGCTGGGCCTCACGCTGTCAGATGCTACAGTGACAGTGTCACGTTATGAACTCTGACAAAAGGCTTCCTAGTAAGGGCTCCAGGGCATGTTAGAACTTGTTAGGCTTAGAGGGAATCTGCAAAATGTCTCACATGAAATAAACGTAATTATAAAGGATTCCGTATTTCTATTTAGTCCAACGTGTTGGAACGACACACCAGAACGGATTTACTAAAATAAACGAAGCCAACGCGCAGCCCAGCTGTAGCTTCACCCTCCTGTGAGTCGTTTGTGCTTCTACATTATTGATTCCCAGAGGCTGCTGCTGCTGGCCAATAGGCTCCTAAGACTTTTTCTTTTTTTTTCTTCTTTTTTTTTTTCAAGAGGATGGGAGCAGATGAAGTGATGAGATTCATGTAACTTTTGGATGACCCCTTCTTGACAAAGACAGTCTCCATCAATTGTCCTCGCTGCTTTTATGCCATGGGGCTTTTTGTATCTTTTGTTGGTTTCTCTGTTGAACACCGTGCCTTCAAGTAAGACCTTAGAACCCGATGTATTTTATATCTATTTGATAAAACGCCCTATGAACGGTCAGTATTTCTTATTTCATGTTTTTAGGATTTTAAAATTAAACATTGAAGTATTTTTTAACCACAATAATGTATTTTTTATTTTCCCAACATGTATTTTTTTATTATTCAATGTGCACATATTGTTTAGAGCAATATGTGTTTTTACCCACCACAATATTTGGTCTAATTGAAGTCAGATGAAATTGCTTTTAGTTGTATGTTTACGCGTTTATAGCCAAGCATCACCTCTATTGGCCGATCTGGTCACATGGTTCGCCAACTTTATTCAGTTGACACAAAGTAGGAGGGCTTTATGGAGGGAGGAAAAAAAGACAACTCGAGAAAAATTAGTATTTTCTACCTTCAGAAATTAATGGCCATGAGTTCGTATATGGTGAACTCTAAGTATGTGGATCCCAAATTTCCTCCCTGCGAGGAATATTCACAAAATAATTATATATCTGAGCAGGGCTCGGACTACTACAGTCCATCGCAGGACACTGACTTTCAACATCCAGGGAACTACCCACGGTCAAACTACACGGAGCAGCCCTACAGCTGCACCGCTGTGCAGGACTCCACAGTGCAGCCACGGGGTCATGTGCACGAGCGATCCGGCCATTCGAGCCCCTTTAGCGCACAGACTGAGCATGGGGGCCCGGTCCAAGTGGCCGGACCACGGACTTGTGGACAACAGCAAAACACAAAGAACCAAAATGGAATACAAACCAAGCAGCCTGCAGTAGTTTACCCCTGGATGAAGAAAGTCCACGTAACTACCGGTAAGATTACCACTTCTTTCTCTCACGGATCAGCTGAGATCTGTACTTTAGGAATCGTTCAGTGTAATATTTATGGGAGTCTTTGAAAGGCCTCCCCAATTACACAAGTCATAAATTTTTATAGCTCGGGAAATAGGCCGCTAGGTGAGCGCCTGAAAACTCCTGAATACACATATGACCGGTTGTAATGATGCCCAAATCTGCAGCAAATGCGTAAATTCAGGTTAATTTTCTTTATTTCCTTTCATCTTTTTTTTTTTTTTTTTTTGCAAATGTATTCAAAGTTTAATCGCCGGAACAGAGAGCGAGACTCTTCTTTTTTTTTTTTATACCTGCATTGACCACATTGGTGACTTTTTCTATTTGCTTTCTCTCAGTGAATCCGGATTACACAGGACCTGAGCCCAAACGATCCAGAACAGCTTACACCCGGCAGCAGGTTTTGGAGCTTGAAAAAGAGTTTCATTTCAACAGATATCTGACCAGGCGACGACGGATTGAGATTGCCCACACGCTTTGTCTCTCCGAAAGGCAGATCAAAATCTGGTTTCAGAACAGAAGGATGAAATGGAAGAAGGATCACAAACTGCCTAACACCAAGGGAAGATCTGCACCGGTCTCCAGCATTCAGAGGGATAACCAGACTGATATAACATCATTATGAGGAAGCCCATTCAGAGATAAACTGTACATAAAAAAGACAAAGGTTGCTTATGTCTTTTGCATGGACCGAAATCGTTTTTAGTCTTTTATTATTTAATAAATTTGACCCCAGCGTTGTTGCTTTAGGACTGAGTCAGAAAATCAATCAGACTTGGGGTTTGAGGGGTTTTGAAGTTGAGCCTCTATCCTGTTTTTATTTCTCTAAGAAACTCAAAAACACTTCAAAAAACTTTACTGTTTTTCTTTTTGTTTTTTCTTTTGTTTTTTTTTTGTTTGTTTTTTTCTTTTCTCTTTTGCAGAGGGGGCTCGATGCCCCCACTGAGGACATTTAATGAACACCCTCGGCTGATTCCATGTGTTTGAACAAAGTGTTTCTGCTTCTCTCACGTGGATCCGCGATGGTTGAACGAATTAATTCCTGCATTCAGAACAGTCTTTCGTTGAAATTACACAGAGGATATTTCAACTTTTATCCTGTAGAAACTTCTCATTAAACGCACAATATATAAATATATATATAGATATATACTTGAAAGAAACATTATTTCCATAGAGCACGCCGAACATAACCTTCAATCGGAAGTTCCACAAATCTCGTGAATCTTTCAGATCTTTGTGACTCGTATGTTTTAACTTATTTTGTACTATAAAAAACTTACATTTCTTAACCTAAATATTATTTCCAAAAACAAGACATTCCTGTGAGCGTACTATTCTGAGTGCCCTTATAAATCTCTCATGACGTGTGTAAACAGTGTACATTTTCAGAAGCTGTCGTGCCATTTGAATCTCTAATATGAAAAGATCATTTGTTTCTGCATGGCATTGGATTGATATTATTGGATGTTTCTCATCGGAAAAATCCAGAATATTTAGGAGCATAAATGTTTATTTTTCTTAATATGATTTTACTTAATTATTTATTTGTTAAAAACGTGTACATTTTCGTATAGCACACAAACAATTCTAATTAAAAGTATTCGTTCCAACTTTTAATAATCTAAAAAATATGTTTGAAACTCTTGTGCGTTATTAGCATGGCTTCTGCAAAAAGTTTTAGTCGTAGTTCATGTGGGAATCTTAGTTTTCCTTTCCATGGAGCTGACCGAGGGGGCTTTCACGTCACGTTTTAAGACAGATATTTCTTGTTTTATACCGTCATTGTCTTCGGACAAAAAGCCCAGAAGCTCTCCCAGTTTCTAGGAGGTCTTCTTTCTGAAGTCTTCACGATGAGAAGCCTGAAAAGGTATTTCAACCGAAGGTCGACAAAGCAGCAGTGGCAGGTTCATCCAGGGGACACATTTCAGCCGCAAGGACTGACCCCAGCACCCCTGACCCGTCGGACAAGCTGCATTTTCTCTTCCAGGCGCTGTTCGCTTTGGTTAGGAGCGCTTTTCCACTCATAAAAAGCCAAAGCATTCAATCAAGAGTCAGTGTGTGAATTCAATTTACACCAGTTTTAACAGTATTTATATCAGGCGAAGCCCCCATAATGGTTCTGATTTGTGCATTTGTCTCCTCATGTTAATATGCAATTTTTTTACTTTTATTTTTGTACATGCTTTTTACCTTGTATTGTGCATTGAGATGCGAGACCTATATTGGAAAAAAAAATAAAGATTTCTATGGATGATGCATTCACGGCCACTTTGTCTCGACACCTTTAATTTCTCAACTCCAGAAATATTTTGGTTGTGAAAAAAATGTATTTTCCCGGCCTCGTTGAGATATTAAATTTTCTCTTGGACTAATTTCTCAACGTCTTTTTTAAAATTTTCATTCTATGGGGTTTGTTGGTGCCGGCCGCTTTGCACCATTCACAAAAGGATCACATTTGGTGGGAAACTGTTTTTCCACCCGCAGCCTCCTTTTGCAGGACGCAAATGCACCAAATGTTCACTGCATTGGCAAAATCAGCCTCGTCGTTCTCGTCAAGCATGAATTCGACGACTCGGCATCAAAATGTGTAACATGTGTCGTGAATGTCTTTAAAAGCAAATAACCAAAAGGATTTCCCCCCCAAATAAATCTTAAATTCCATTCCCGGGGTCTTATGTGAAGGAGCCATTCAAGATGAATTTATACAATTAAAGAATGAGATTTTTAAAAAATGTATTTTCCAAAATAGTTCTTAAATAAGTTTTGGACGTAAAATAAACCCCCAGATGAGATGTCCTGGCATAATAGATTCAAAAAACTCTCACAGATGGATCTCCAAAACAGGCTTACCTCACATTTATCAGAAAACACTTAACACCCATAATAAACAACCCACCCGGCCTAGATTTGATATTCAACCGCTTGGTGCATCACGAATGATGCCTTTATTGAATATGACCCACTCCGATAACACTGACCCCCCCCCCCCGACCCTCCACGCTGCTGAATCAGTCGTGATACAAACAGAAGTGGTCATAAACAGACATATGGTTTGACAATCTTCATCCTCTCATCGGTCCTGTCACCCCCAGTGACCACTGTCTGATGCCCCCCTGAGCGCTCACACGCTCTTGTGGTTGTGTGTGCGTAAAAATACAAGTGTGTGTCGTTTGGATTCAGAAAGAAACTGAGACCAAGTGATACCAATCCACCATCCTGCCATAAATGATCTGATCTGCACATAAAGATGGTGAAGGGTGAGAGGGAGGGTGATAGGATAGAAGTGTGTGTGTGTGTGTGTGTGTGTGTGTGTGTGTGTGTGTGTGTGTGTGTGTGTGTGTGTGTGTGTGTGTGTGTGTGTGTGTGTGTGTATTGTGTGGTGGGGGGTGAGGGGGGGGTGATGTCACAATTGGACAACTAATCTACCTACCAAACACACACTACATCCATAAAGACTCATCCTTGAAAGTTTTTCCAAACCTGAGTTCTTTTTGAACTCTTCTTATCAAAGCATGAAATAAAACACAACATCTTCGTCCTCCAGCAATTATCAGGTCAGATCAGCCTACTACTACACCGTACAGTGTGTAGCCACACTGACCTACATGTCTGAGCAGCAATAAATGGGAGCCAAAGGCAGTGCCATTTTCAATGACACATACACCCAGTGCAGGAATATAACGTCGTCCCTCTCCATCCGGCCATATTTGATTTCCAGCTGTTTTCGCAGAAGCCTCTCCGAGCCAGACAGCCCCCCTAAGATATATTAAAGTGCGCCGTCTGCATTCACAGATATAATCCAGAGACTATACCACTCCGCTCTCTATTCTAGACCACGTGATTGTCTAAATAATTAATGCAGCACGTCCCCCTAGAAACACGGCGTCGTCATTAATCGCAAGGACTCTATCAGACTTGAAAACTGAAGAGAACCCCAAGAAAATAATATCCGATACCAGGCGCAACCATAGCCCCGCACTTTAGCGACACATCCGAACCGATGGATGCTTGGGTAGGTAAATATTTGAGCATTTTTCATGTTGCCCGAGCTGGTAAATGACGATATCAAATGTCGTGATATTTGATAAATCGCGCCCTTTAATGTATGCGCTGTGAGCAGAATTGTAGCTGTGGTTGGTGTTACGCGTCTTCTTTTTTTTTATTAAGTATGTTGGAAATGGTAGAATTTTGATGCTTGATGATTTACGCATTTCTATTGAAAGGGATTGATAGCATAAATGATAAAAACTAAAGGGCAGTGACATGTATTTATGGTTGCTCGCTCTGAATAAATGCTCTTTCAGACACAGTGTGGCCCCTCCACACTGAGCTGATTTCAATCAGTCTTTACTCGGACACAGATTCTGATGTTTTCTATAGATATATCTATTTTACAATAAGACACATTATTAAAAATTACACAATTATTCATTTTGTTTCCTGAGGGAAAATCTAGATTTATAATCCAAATTTTCTGCGTAATGAAACAACCTATTTCTTTTTTTTCCCCCTTTTTTTTGCGTCCGAACGCGGAAGATTTCTTCTGTTTTTATTGTTAGTGAGGGGATGATTTGACGATTTGGATTCCCATAGAAGTCGTGGAACTTTAGACAGGGCTGAAAGATCTGCCTCCTTGTAAATCATTCTCAGTAATTCCTAAAAGGGCGAGAGGCTGTTGGGGGCCGGGCGAAAACTGTAAATCTTTCACTTTTATTACCCTCTGAACATATGCTGCGACGTTACCGGTCCTGCACCTCTGCTTCTCCACAGCAAAGATAACCCAGCTCTCAACCAGCCGACGCTCCTCTCGGCTCCAAAAACCATCCTCCAGCATTCCATTTGGTCTTTTTTTTTTTTTTGGAAAATACACTTACTTACCGCTTATTTAATGGTGTTATAGATTTCTAGTTGTGATTTATGAAAACCAGGCAGTACACACGTCCTTCCAACCAACTCTTTGTGTTTCAATATGTCAGACAGAGACAACAAACAAAAGAAGATAATGGGGTTTATTTGAATACAATGCTGTTCCAGCTAGAAGGGGGAAAAAAAATCCCTTTTATCCCATAATTCATTGTAAAAAGATGCACATTCAATTTCATAGAAGTGAGGACGTCGTTATAAAGTGTATCTTATATAATAGTAACCAAGAGCGCATAGGTTTATGGTGCATTGAGGACCCACGTCACGCGTTTTGCTGCGGTTTGTGTGCAATTTCTTCGAAATTTACAATCGAGGAAAAACAACAGAAACATGTGGAATTACAAAACAGTTGTAATTTATGAAATGCGAAGAAATTGGTGAAAACAAACCACACAAACCACACTGCACCAGATATTCTGAAACTCCAGCCTTGATATGACATGAGCATGTGTAAATATTTACCACTGATATCTCGACTGGAGCGTTTTATCGTTTTTAAATGGTGATGCACAGGGGAGCTGCATTGGCCGCAAAATTCAGAAGGAGATGAAAAGAAATAGGCAGAGGAACATTTCACACAGTTCAGATGAGGGAATAAACGCCACCCTTCATCAAATGGATTGGTGAGGTAAGGCTTGCTTGAAGAAGAGAACAATCACGTGAACAAATATGCTTGTATCTTATAAGGCAGAGCCTTTATTTGTCATCACTAAGCTTCCGAAACACCAAAAAATCCAAAGTTACCTCCAAATCTGCACAGGGCCTATCCTGATCTGAATTCCTGTATATTTCACTTCGTGATTGATTGCCAGGGATTTTTTTTTTCTGGAATAAGGATACCTTCGCTTTTTATTGGTAGCTGAATGCGAGTCCTTCCATTCTTTCGGGAATACTGTCTCTACTGGTATATGGAAATGTCTGAAAAACAGCAAGATCAGGTTTAGGACAGCATTGTCTACAGACAAAGGGTGAAGGATTTATTCTAGAGACTGCGTGGAAAGGAGACTGAGAGGGAAATTGGTTTATGATAAATTGATTCACAGGTAAGAAAACGCATGGCAGAAAGCAACCTTTAACCACGGGTTAATATAATGCAAGGAAATATGTATGATTTATTCCACTCAAGGAGGCGATGCTTGTTAATGTCGCTCTCACCAGCGACCATGAGGATATGGAGACCACAGCTTCCTCCTCCAGCGTAGATTCATATATAAATATATATTTTTGGAGAGCGCTTGTTCAAACATTATCGACAGATTGAGTCTGAGCTTCCCTGCGAGTTTCAGCTGATTTCACGTTTCGTGGAAAACCGGCTCGGGGGATGAAGTAGGAGAGGAACTTTTCTTTTTGACTGTTGGATCGTAAATCACATTAATTTGTTGTCTTATCGCCACAGTGGCGTTTGAGGTGATTTATGTGGTTTCAACTATATGGCTTTGTTAACCTGCAACGTTATATTATACATTAATTCATATTCGGTGTTTTAAAGGATTACGGACCAACGAAAAGGCGAATACGCACATTTTCCTATATACGTTGCTTGTATTTTGTTCTTTGTAGCTCCTCTGGATGTGGCTTCTCCTTTTTTGGTGCTGGGAATAAAATGAGGCCTGAATCTGAGAGATAATAAAAAAAATCTTAAATTTCAGTTGAACATTCTGCATTTTTATCACAATCTACTGACATATTATCGATTATTAACTGTTTAACAGATGAATTTATGGCGCTACATCTTTAAAACATTGCAGCCCCATTGTGCGTCTTTGCAGGATGGCTGCTGAATTTCTGCAGATATGTGCAAAAATCAACAACTGTGTTTAGCAATTTGCAATATCTATTTTTTTTTCATGAAAACTTAACATTGCATTTATCAAAACCACTACATTATAATGTTGTAACACTTTTTAAAAATCAATTATACATTTTACGCACAATATGAATAGAATTTGAAGGACTATCCAGGACAAACGACGAGCTGGGTTAATAACACTCGCCATTTGAGTCCGGCCCATTGTGTGGACCAAACTTACCGTAACAACGCGTAGGCGAAAAACACTGCTGTCTGAAAAGAGGACCATGTCTGCTACTAGTAGCCCAGTGTGCTTAAAAGCACTTCAGACGTTGATTATCGACCAGCATGAACAAATATTCCACATCGGAGAAATCTGAACTCCATGATCAACTATCCTCGAACATACGCAGAGATTTCAACGTGAATGAAAACCATTAAATTATTAAATATTCCCAGGACGAATGTCTTCTTTCTTGCCGTCGGTCGAACATCTGTGTTTCACTGGGCGCTGAAAAACTGCTTTGAATTAAGTTGAGACTTGGGTCTTTTTGAAGCCAAACTCCTCGTTGTTCATTAAACTTTGACTTAATGCTAAATGACCCAAAGGTCACCTAAAAAGCTTATGACTGCTAAATATTTGGGCTTGCTCTTTGTGTAAAAGTGCACGTCTAAGACTTTTCTCTGTTGGGTATTTCAGTCAGAAACGGTCATGTGATCAGTGTCTTATAATTCATTAGGCAAAAATGAATAAAATAAATAAAGAAAAATATAACTTGGGCTGGACAAACTTGAATTATTTTCTTACATTGAATTCTATAATGAAAATAAATTGCAGTTTTATGTGCTTATATATTTATTTTATTTTATAAGCCTATTCCAAATATTTTAATAAACCGAATTTTTTTAAATTCCTTGTGAAATATGTGCATCGAATTTCAGTCGGATTGTGACTGGAATTTAAAAATAAAAATATGTGATGTGAAAACAAAACCTCTTTCTCTTGCAGGTCGAGTTGGAGGCAGTGATGAATGCGTGAGGGATATAAAACAGATTTGCGCACAATTCGGTGAGTAACATATTTTACTGAAGGGAGTGGACAGCGCAACCAGCTGCTAACAAGGTGAAAGGGTGATTTGTTATTAGGCTACATATTAACGCTCACAGGAGTTTCACAGGAGGCTTAAATCAAGAAAACAGACATGAGGGATGACTTTTGCTCGGCCTATACGTGTAAGTATTTGCGCAGGTCAGATTCCCACCATGCCCAGTTTTCAACAACGCCACACAAGAAGAGCCGCACCTTTTATACTAATCATCCACAGAATAAAAAGCGTCAAATATGCACCAATCACGGTTCCATTCGTTCAAATATTATTGGAGGGAGAAAAAAAAAGGAAAAATATTTAAAAATATCACCACCTCTTCACATGAATCCCACAACTTAACCAGGCTACACGATGCGTCTTCGCCAAATATTCCCTGTCTTTCTCTAACCAGATAAATATTTCCAGTGTTTCTCGTCGCTGTTTGGCCGCAGACTCGCTCTTAGCAAGAATGGAAGGACCGCTTATAAACGAGCCTGTGTATGCCAGCAGTTGCCGAGTATGAAATTCTTTCTCTTGCCTTCCTCCTACGCTTAGTTTTACACTTCTGAGGGTTGCTGGTCTAGAGGAGTGTTTTGCTTTTCATTCCTCTCTGAGGCCGTTTACAACCATAACATTTGTGGTCATAAATTTTGCCGCGGTCCACACTGACAGGTGCAATTGTTATGCACGGCGCAGGCTGCACCTCCTGGAGCCACCAACATACAGTACAGGGCCCTCCAATGGTAGTGTTCCATTTTATCTGACGCGCGTTTTATTTTTAAACTCTTAAAACAATTTTTGATGCTGTCAAAAAAAAAAAATATTCACCAACAAATGTTTCAATTTTATTTATTTTTCGAATTAAAGCTAAAATTTCCATGACTGGATCAGATGTATATACAACCAATAGCAGCCAAAATATGTGAGACGAGACAAGAATAAATGCTAATGAAATATCATATTTAACTTAGACCTCCACCCATCAAAACTCCCTCCCTCACTCCACCCCCTTCTCTCTCACACCACATACACACACACACACACACACACACACACACACACACACACACACACACACACACACACACACACACACACACACACACACACACACACACACACACACACACTTTTTTATATTAACATTAATAAAACAAAACAATGTGGAGGAGATTAATATTGAGCGTCTTAAGCATGTGATCCACACGCATGCGCACGGCCTTGGAGTGCTATATTTCTCCTACAGGGAACAATACATGACGGCCTTTGTCAGGCCTTGTGATTAGTGAAAAGGGTATTGTGTGCTTGTGTGTCAAATGCTGATTCAGCTCACTTCTGAGGGACTCCTAAAGCCTCCCAGAGGGTCCTTTTGGCCCAAGTTAAACTTTAACTGTTTTGTGTGGGATTGCAGTCTCTGTTACACACAATGCAGATACTGTTGGCAATTTATAAAGTAAGAAGTGGGGGTTTTCCTGGTTTTATATTTATTTTTGTACATCCATATTCAATGATCATCAGGCTAGTTTTAGGACAGAAATAGATCACAAGGTTTCCTCAGTCATTTGTGTCCAAATGAGTCTGACATATTTTATTTATTTTATTTTATAGGTCACAGACCGGAGCAACATTGGGAAACTCCAATCACGTGAATAAACAACATCCATGCCATTGGATAGAATTGCACTGGCTTATTGGCTTTGAATTAATAAAATGCAGAAAGCAACATATTACGATAACGCTGGACTTTTTGGAGGCTACACCTACCCCAAACCAGACTCTTACAACTATGGACCCGCTCACCAGTCCTATCCCACTGCAAGCCTGGACAGTGACTACCAGAGTTCAGTGTGTCCCATCCAGACCTCCACTGTCAGGCCGTCAGCACTCAAAGACAGCGATCTAAATGGAGACTGCATGAGGCAGAGTGGCAGTCAAACCAACAGCAGCAATCAGGCCACGAATATTGTGGAGCAGCAGGCACCTCCGCTGTCCGCATCCTCCCCCAGCTCCAACAGCTCCGCATCCCAGAAGAAGAAATCCCCGTCCAACAGTGCTTCCAACAGCACCACACCGGCCCTCACTAAACAGATATTCCCCTGGATGAAGGAGACCCGACAGAACGCAAAGCAGAAGAACAACAACTGCACCGCTGCAGGTAGAGACCACGATGGAGGTGTGTGTGTGTGTGTATGTGTATGTGTGTGTGCATGTCTAAATGTTAAAATAGGGAAAGGGATGGGATTTATGATTTCATCGTTATTAAAATGTGTTAACATCAGATGATGTTGTGGGTTCTTCACAGGTGGAGAGGTGAGCGATGAGAAGAGCCCACCGGGACCAGCCTCCAAACGCGTCAGAACTGCTTACACCAGCGCGCAGCTCGTGGAGCTGGAGAAAGAGTTTCACTTTAACCGCTACCTTTGTCGCCCACGGAGAGTGGAGATGGCAAATTTATTGAATCTCACCGAGCGCCAGATAAAAATCTGGTTTCAGAACAGGAGGATGAAATACAAAAAGGACCAGAAGTCTAAGGGGCTTGCGCACTCTCCGCTGGGGCACTCCCCGGATAGAAGCCCGCCGCTGAGTGGCCCCAATCACATTGGATACAGCGGCCAGCTCCAAAATGGCCTCAACTATGACGCGCCCTCCCCACCGTCGTTCGTCAAACCCCAGCAAAACATGTACGGTTTGGCTGCGTACACGGCACCCTTGGGTGGCTGCATCCCGCAACAAAAGAGATACCCTGGCTCCGAGTACGAACACCACGGCATGCAGAGCAACGGGGGCTTTGCCAACGCCAATTTGCAAGGCAGCCCAGTTTATGTGGGTGGGAATTTTGTTGATTCCATGCCAGCCTCGGGCCCCATGTTCAACCTCGGCCATCTTCCCCACCCGTCATCCACCAGTGTGGACTACAGCTGTGCCGCTCAGATCCCAGGAAACCATCACCATGGACCCTGTGATCCCCATCCCACATACACAGACCTCACCTCTCACCAAGCGTCTCAGGGAAGGATTCAGGAAGCGCCTAAACTCACGCATTTGTAATATGTGATTCCCATGTGTGTGTGTGTTTGTGTGTGTGTGTGTGTGTGTGTGTGTGTGTCTGTGTGTGTGTGTGTGCGCGTGCCTGCGTGCGTGCGTGCGTATGTGTGCCCAAATTATGTTGCGCTCTTTTTATTACCTCACTAGTCTAATAACTACTCTCCAAGCGAGTTGTGTGTATTATTACAGTATTATTGATATTACTATTAATGCTATTGTGTAATTATTTTCTAAATGCTACAGCTATGTCCATTTTTCTTGAATATTTGGGGATGCAAAAGGCAGATTAGCCTGGTTGTCAGTCGTTCTTTTTTTAAGTGCAATGCGCATTTTGACTAAATATTTCATGCCGTTACTTGAAGGTAAGTCTTGTAGATCACGAAAGTAGAAGCGCATCATTAGAGAAAAAGGAATTTTAGGGAAATTTTCGTCTGTTTGTCAGGATCTCATTCTCCTCACAGGCATCGTATTTATTTATTTCGTATTATTTCGCATATCCTTCGCATAGCGCATATTTATTATTTAACAAATTTTGTATTGCACATTATTTATCGTTTATGCGAGTATTTATAAATGTGATTTTTCTAAGATTGGACAGATCAGTGCACTTGGAAGTGTTGGCAAAACAGGGTTTGGAAAAATACTATGGCTCGCAGTGTATTGTTGACAAGGAGCATTTCTCATTGTAAATCTGGTATAAATGGGGCATTTTATAGTGTATAAGCATCACTATATGTCCATGGTTAATCTTGTGTCAAAAATGAAGCAAAACGTAGACTATCGAAGTATGAAATATTAAACACACCAGCATGTCATTTCGTGTAGTCATTGCTATTTTTTTTTGTCTTCCATTGTTATTATATAAGTTGCCATAAATTTATGAAACCCTAATGATATCGAAATGTTATATTTTATTGTGTTAAACATTTTGTAAATAAAGTGCTCAAACTTGTATTTGGTTGCATTTTGTTGAGATACAGAGAAAAGAAAGAACAAAAAAAAAACCCCACGTCCTCGTCATCCACTATTTTAAATGATTTGAATTCCTCATCGCTGCTGCTTGTGAAACTGTCACAACTGGGGAGCCTTATTGACTCCACAGCTACTGTACTGTCCAAGTAGGGAGAGCCGATCAATAATTAGACACCAGCATCTGAGACTCACCGTGCGTCTCTATGCTTCCAATGCAAAGCGCTTTTCACCGGAATAAAAGACTCCTGGCTTTATTGATGTTTTATTGGAGGTGGGGGGGGGGGAGTGGGTCTGTGGGCACCATTGCATCTCCAACACGTCACTTATCATTTTTTAGACTCGGCCACATGATTAGCTTCCCATCTGCTGAGACAAGAGAATAAGCTTCATTTTCCTATAGACCAAACCGTAATGACTGGCTGTCTAATTGATTGGTACACACCGAGGCTCATCTTCAGCATCATTTTTCATAAATTGGCGAAGTCAAAGCATAGAAACGCTTCCTATCACGGCGGAGCAGATTAGTGACAATAAAAACCAGAAGAAAATGCAAGCTTTGATGGTGGAAATGATGAAAATATGTGCATGCAAATCGAATGTGTTTGCATGTGTGTGTGTGTGCATGTGTGTGTGTGTGTGTGCGTGTGTGTGTGTGTGTGTGTGTGTGTGTGTGTGTGTGTGTGTGTGTGTGTGTGTGTGTGAGAGAGAGAGAGAGAGAGAGAGAGAGAGAGAGAGGGAGCAGTTCATCCTTTATTGCTCATGGAGAGCCATTTCAAAGCTCATTAATCAAAAACTCGTCGCTTTCAGACTCCTCGCTGATCCCCCTCCTCGTGAACAAAGCATTTGCATTCCAAATCCAACCGAGCAGCCCCATCTTTAATGGCGGTTGAGAGTTTGGGGGGGGAAGAAGACCACTGTGTTCATATTTACTGAAATGATACATCTTCAGATTTAAGAGAGAACCAAAGGCAAATTACCCTCCTGTCAGAAAACAGTGATTTTCAGTCCCGCAGTAACAGAGGCCCCAAAAAGTTTCAGCCAGTTGACAGAATGCGACCCAAGTATATCTCAAAGCCTCCACTGACAGAGCTGAGCTGCTGACTTCATCAGGTTTCATTTGTGGATTTTAGCCACGAACTTCTACAAATCTACACACTACAAATCACTCAGTATTCACTGATATGGAGGGCATTTCAGCCCTGGGTGGGCTCTTACTGTAACACCCCTACTGCAGCCTTCTGCACCACATAAGCATTTTATTGACTTTTTATTTATACCATCTTATAGGACACATGAACTACATAAAATTGAATGTAATTGATTAATATAATAATAAGATATAATACTGTGTAGTCAATTATTTAGCATTTGGTGATTGCATGATTGTATTTTTGATTGGCAGTCCATTGGAAAACAAGATTAAAAACTCCTCCCTGATATGATAATATCTAGATTTAGTTTTTAAACATGAAAATATTAACAAATATTTATATATTCGTAAGGCATGATGAAGAGGTTGTGCAATGAGTAAAACTGCAGCCATCTCAGATGGAGAAGTCCTCATCTCGCTGCTACAGCATGAAACGCATTTTCAAATTCTATTATGCGTCAGACTCTAATTGGCCGTGGGTGTAACTGAGATCAAGTTCAACAGTCTGCTTTGCAAACAGGAAGCTTGACCCTAACTGGACACAGCAGCATCTTTCCCTTGGCTGGAGTTGTGCAGAAGGAAACCAAAGATTTGGATAAAAAAAACCCAAACAACTAGGTGCAGACATTAAGATTAAAGATTAAACGACACTTTAAACAGTCTTACGCTGTTATTCATGTGTGTATTTAACAGCTGGAAATTGCCTGTTTATTTTCTCTTTATTTTTCACTTGCATTCCTTATAACCCAATAGATTTATCCTGAATAGACAAATAAACGACATCCATTAATACGCAGCTCGCCCTTCACCCCAAAGCAGCTTTTGTTGGGGTAAACTGTGAGACAACGGGCTCCTTCTGCGCTTCTGATTGGATGAGAGCAGGACAGACCCCGCCTACTCAGCGGAGGGTAATATTTACATACTGGGAAGAAGCCCTACTGTAGGCTAACTACTAATGAGAACAAGAGGTTCTAACAGGACAACCTACTGGAGACAGTCGGCTGTGAATCAAAACTTTGTGATATTTTTGTTGTCTCCAACTGATGGACAGAGAGATGCTGGACCTCCGGGACGCATGCGTCTTTTTTTATTATTAGTGAAGTAGATCAGTCGAGGAACGGTCATGCTGCTTTCAACATTTTATTATAACCCCGATAGGATACATGAAGAAAAAGATACTCTAATTTCAAAATAAATTGCGCGTATAATTCAATATTGCATTATATTTCGCGATGGCTCCTTCTTCTCAGCGGTTATAGAGTGACACGAGTAGGAAGATAGCGTTTATAAAACGGGCTTTCATTCACATGGCGCGTTTTATTAGCGAATGAAGTCACTGTGGATTATCACAGGATCAAGAAAAAGAAGATAGAAGACAAAGGATTTCCATCTCCATAGAACCTGACACAGAACAGGAGGAGAGAACCGCTGGAACCGGATTCAGGATGGAAGAGAAGCGCGGAGCGAGTCAGGGCGCACGGAGGTCCGCTTCGGTTTTCTCGGCATCCCTCAAGTAATTTCCTTCCTGGATCAATGATTGTGGGTGACGAGAAACTTTGGCCATCATTTGAAACGACTTCTTGTAAAAAGCAGGATTTATTGTTGTTGTTGTTGACTTTTAATGTTCACGTTTGTAAAGTTTAAATCCACTCTGAGCAGCTAATGCGCAGCAGATAGCTGATATACTACAAGCTGCTGTTTCAGCTTGATTAGTTTAAAGTTTTTTGTGCGATGAGCATGTCAAGGTAAAGTTATCACGTTATTAGTTGGAATAGTAAAAGTTTAGACTTAACTTGTTTTATTCAGTGTGGAAAAACAAAAGCTGCCAATATCAAGTAGAACTTCTGTTGTCAGTTTGTTGCCTTCTAGGAATATGTCCAAGGAAAACATTTGAGTGTTGTTGTTATTTCAATAAAGAACATAATTTGTTTTAAAATGATGTGTGTTGTCATCTAATTTCCATTCATTCACTATTTTCTTCATTTGTACAAAATATGCAAATTTTTAAAATTTTTTGATAAATAACAAAAGGTTTTCACATCCAATATTTTTTTACCCTCAGTGCAGAGGTTTATTTGTGGGGACGTTTATTAAGATGTTGGTTTCCAACACAAGGACAAAGACACCTGCCATGAATCTCACACGCCGTCACCATCACTAAGTCCTGACAGAGGATGTGAACTTTAGAGGACACCACTGTCAGAAGTCCTTCCTATTCCCTTCCTCACACAGCACAGAGGGTAGATGACTGATTGGGGGAGGCAGGCTCTCTTCCTGGTGGGGGCATCTGGGTTGTTTGCCATCTTTTAATGTCTTCTCTGCATTCAAAGAAAAGGAATAAACAACTCCCTCTTGAAAAAGCAAAATTCAGTATCTGCATTTATGTGAAATTCACCAACATTTAAAAGGTCACTTTAGGCTTTATTGCTTAGACTGTTTTAATGTCAAATATTTCACAGATATTTAGATATATTTTTTAAATCTGCATGAGTGAAAAAAACCCAACATTGTTCTTTTGCAGATACTGCACAATTGGGTTACATCACATGGGAATGTTCTGTATGGGACACAGTCTCATGTATTATGGTATTATGCATATTGATTTGGGTGGGAGGAAGCAAAGCAACCAATAACATTTTCACTTAATCATTACATTATTGTTTAGTGACCAAATACGCAGCGGGGAAGAGTCTGAAATAACACTGAATGTGATACACTGAAAAGCTGTTCACTGACCTTTGGCTGATCCATATTTTCCACTAAATATTTGCACTTCCTCGATTTCATCCGCTACACTGCCCTCCTGCTAATTGCCCCTGTGGCTAAAGGATACATCCAGTTAAATATAGATGGTCCTGTGTCTACATAGCCGCAGGAAAATGTGTTCCTGAATTCATAGAGAATGTGCAAAATAATCAGAACCTCGATGACAAATGACCTTTGATTAGACACAGATCCAAACAGAGATAGATCTTTTGTTTTAGTAAACAGTTTATTTGTTCCTTGTTTAGACTCGCTGATTCATTCGACACTTAAACGGTGATAAACCTGAAAACAAACGGCTACAGTGTGACTGCAGCTGAAGAGCATCTTTTTGATCAGCCATGTCTTGCAAACACTGAAGTGTGGATTTATGGCAGCTTTTTTTGGTGATATTAATGTAACTGTAACTATAACAGATGACTCTCTCCCCTGGGCAGGATTTTGAGGCCAAAAAGGCTCTTTTCCTCCTTCATCGTGTGAAAGATAGCTCACTGATGTGAGGAAACTTGAAGTAACTCATGGATTACCTGAGCCTTGACTGCTCTGGTAGTTTCAAAAACTATTAGTGCTTCTACCCTTTTCAGATGCTCATATAGATTTCTTTCACTGCATTTTCTGTATGAAATTACGAGTGAATAAATTGCATCTTCATTTATCTTCGAAAAAACCCTTCTGTGCTGACTGCGATACTCAGCTCTCAGCGCTTTACATAATTATATTAGTCTTCTGCTACACCACGAAATTGATTACCCTGGAAAATGAACCTGGCTTTACTATAAATTACACCTATGGATCATAAGAAATGTGTTATTTTGTTTAAAATAGTACCTAATATAATTAGAGCTCTAATTCATGGCAAGCTACAAGTGTGCCTATTACAGTAACAGGGTTTGGAATTTAATCTGTCTGCTGGATAAAGAATGATCCTGTGTGGTTTCATTTGTAATCCCAGACACATTATTTCAGTAAAATACGCTGTGACTTTTAGATATGAGAGATTGATTGTTGAATGAATAACTATATTCATAACTTTTTAGTGCTAAAGTTAACAATTCGCCCATGAAAAAGAGTTTCAACAATCATCACACAGTCTGTAGCATGGAAGTTGGATCTAGCTTCATTGGAGGTCTTACTTCTAAAGATGTAAGGTAAGATACCTGTCGTTTGGCAAGCAGGACCTTTAAAGGAAGGTTTGAAACAACATCACTGTAATGGAAAATCCCCTGGAAAGAAATTATATCTGGAATTTTAAGACTGTAATATGTGGTAGCAAAGTCAATGGGAGTGAAGTTAAAAAGTAGGCTGCTTTTTCTTTAAAATCTCATCGAAATGCCAACACCAAAGACGTGTTAGTCCCCCTCTCACAACTATCAGACTCTCCTACCTTGTCGCACACCCCTTCTTTCTATTTGATTTGTAAATCTTTATTTAATCAGGATAAACATACAAATTCACTTAATTTCCTGAAACATCTGGGTACTTTGGGCTTTGGCTGCTGTTATTTAAACAGGAATCAGCGACATGTAGTTGGGGATTATTTCCAGTGGAGGACTGATACACATTTGGTGCAGTATTTACAGTACTGCCCAGATAACCATGTTTATGAAACTGGAAATGAAGAAACATGTGGCTAGTGTAACACTGGGACGCATAAATTTGGTTTTTTTTTTGCTAGCAGCATCATTCACTCGAAAGGATTATTTTATCTTTGGGATTTACTGACACACAAAAGGCACAACTGTAGGAATTTGTGTGAAATATAGAAAATGTCGTGCAAATTTCTTAGTCAAAACTGAGTATGTTACTTTAAAAAATATAATTCATCAACTTTAGTATTCTAGAAAAAACAAACAGGTTATATTCTTTTAAAAAATCCTCTATCCAGGTGTTAAATCTTAGTGTCCTAAATCACAAAGTAAGACTACATTATGAAACTACCCAAATGCAAAGACACGTTTCCAACCTCTATTGTTCTCCTTACCTAAAGCCCCTGCATTGCAATCTAAAACCACAAGCGCAGTGGCACAGTGCAGGGTTAAGTAATTCTGCACCATTGAGAAAGACATTTGATTTCATTTGTAGCATGTCTTCCAGCGGGCGGAGGTGAAGCCACCTTTGGCTGCGGGAGGAGTGAAGCGGCACACATATCTAGTGTTGGGAGACACAAAATTGACAATGCATTTATCTTTGAATAATGTAAATGTCCTGAGAATACGGTGGCAGTGGTTCTCGTGTGTCCACTGAGGGTGCAGGGCTGTCAGATGCTGAGCTCTCCGGCCCTGCTGCAGTATAATATGGCCTCCAGCTTCCCTGGAGCATCCCGCTGCTCTGCCTCAGGCCTACATTCCTGCTTTGGCACACTGCACTAGCTCCCCTCTTAATTTACGATCCAGTAGGAGAGGGAGTTAATGCAGAGAAGCCTGCCAAGAGGAATCTCATCTGCTCTCCTTCTTTAGTTCAGACCACAATATATCAAACAGAGGTGTGGAGTGTGATGGCATTTTTCCAGTGCATCCTCCCTGCTCATTCGATCTCCATAATATTTGTTTATCTAACTTCATTAAGCATAAATTGGAATCAGTGTAATGAGAGTGCACATTTCCAGTGCTTGAAGAGCTTCTATCCTTTTAAGGAGTTGGCTTAACTTGAATGGAGTGAGTTATTGTGTACAAGAAATGTGCAGTGTAACATGTATTGTTTAAAATGGATGGTTCCTGGCAGCCTGACAGTGCTGTTCAGTGAGGCAAACTGCCAGTAAATTGTTTGTCTTCTGCAGTATTGCCCTATAATTCGTCTGGGAATAAATGGCATTGTGTTTGCCAAAGAGAATAATGATAGATGGGATAAACTGGAGGATTTCGGGACGCACTCTGACCACCAGGTATAATTTGAATACATTTGTGTCCCCAGGAACAATGCTGGCAGCTGTTTGTGCTTTTGTCTTTCCTGTGACTTGTCTGTCCCAGATAGAATAACTGACTTTATAGTGACAATTCTGAATGTATGGAGTTTGCAATTAAGCATGTATGGCATACAATGGAGCAACACATTTTTGGGAAATTCTTATTATGATGAAATCCTAGACAATAACATGAAGCATTTATGCTTGTATTGACTTAAATGAGGAATTAACAGAGCCCATTTTATTAGACTATGTTATGCATCTCTGAGGATGAGTAGCAGTCTACCAATAAACAGAAATGGATAGAATGTAGACGAGTGGAACATTGTTGTCATGCTGAACTACACAACCCATGTCTCTGTACCACAAAGGTACATAGAGAAGGATAAACACCTGTGATTTGAAACAACAAATAATCTTCATAATGATCATACAGACAAGTAATTCTATCTATCTATCTATCTATCTATCTATCTATCTATCTATCTATCTATCTATCTATCTATCTATCTATCTATCTATCTATCTATCTATCTATCTATCTATCTATCTATCTATCTATCTATCGATCGATCGATCGATCGATCGATCGATCGATCTATCTATCTATCTATCTATCTATCTATCTATCTATCTATCTATCTATCCATCCATCCATCCATCCATCCATCCATCCATCCATCCATCCATCCATCCATCCATCCATCCATCCATCTATCTATCTATTTATATATGTGTGTGTGTGTATATATATACACACACACACACACGCGCACACACACACACACACACACACACACACACACACACACACACACACACACACACACACACACACACACACACACACACACACACACACACACACACACACACACACACACACACACACACAGTATATACACACACAGTATATATATATTCTATATATGTACTGTATATTTATATATAAATATCAGCTTCTATTTGAATTTATTGTATCTATCTATATGAATTAGGCTAATTTCTGTTCTGCTTTAATATAAACCCGTCCATCCATGCTTCAGCAGCTGTGTGTCTGTTGTGACTGCTTCATGTACACCATGTTAGGTGGAACAGATTGCACTACTCTTTATAAACCAATGGCTCAAATGTCTCTACCTCTGAAGCATAACTGTAAATGTGCATTATGCCTCTTCAGGCATCCTGCTGGCCCAGCAACAGGAGCATGTCCCCATCTGTTCTCTCTCTCAGGAGTGCCCAGACAATACATTTCCCCTGCCAGACCTTCTAATTTGCTGGAACAGAGGTTTCCCATTTCTGAGGTTTCAGGCTGGGCAAATGCCTCCACCATGTGTGCACGGTGCTTTGATCGGAACTGGTCGGTCCTTATTTGGGATTGGGTTAAATTTTTAATGCTGAGTAATATTTAAATGCATGTTACTGTTGGCTTCCGGGCTTTTTTTTGTTGCTGTTGCTGCATTTCCACGGGAAGCAAACAACGAGAGACGAGCAAGGCTGTCAGTGAAGCGTGATTTGTCGCAAGCCCAGCCTTGCCAACTGTGAGGCACCGAGGTGTGACCGCAGAGATGCCTAACATCTCTTTGCCTCAGGGTCAGCCAGTCAATTACACAGCACTGTCTACCCTGAACAATGTCATGTGCTCAATAATGGAAAAAAGACAAAGAGGAAACTCATTTCAGAACACTTTATACCAAATGCCACACCATTATTAGAATAGTCTTGGTGAGATATTGTGTTTGTGATGTATTGTACTGTGTTCAGATGTGAAAATGCATGAATGTGTTTGGCATGGCGATTGAATTCTTATCTCTCAGAAAAATATATTTATATGTTACAAATTTGCAAATATATACGTTTTGACAGACAACATTTTTGCAAGTATTTTCACAACATATTTTCTATGAACATGGGGTAAATATGTACGAGGACAATCTTTCCTGACAATGCAATCCATTCATAATCCACTTTGAAATTTTATTCTGGCTCATTCTGACCAATTTATTTAGCTTTTTATGTTTACGTTGATGTATTGCAATAAATGATAAGGATTTGGGTTGAAAAATAATGCAGGACCAAACATTCACAGTGATTCATGTAAAAGTAACAACAGACACAAGGTGAAATTTGAGCCCATACTCAAACTCACCTTCATTCACTTAAAAAAACATTTCCTGTCAACAGGCAGGCACTAAGAGGAAATCCATGAAGATGATTTCTCACAGACATGCTTGGCAAGGCAGTGACACCTCATGTCAGTATTGTATGCTCATCTGTATTTTTTTAAGGTACAGTTTTCTGTGTTTTCCTGTCTGTCTGCCTTAGAAGTAACATTCTGGTTGTTTCTGTTTATGAAGACCATGTGTGGGAAACTTCAAGAGGGTCCTTGTTCCAAGAAACTGGCCTCTCCTTTCTGAAACACTTTATCGTGTGGATGCACATGTGGGGCTTTTTTTTTTTTTTTTTTTGGAACCTTGCACCTCATCCATTACCCTCAGCCTGCCAGAGAGATAGTGGAGACGGAATCCATTGAAAAGGATAGCGGCAGAGTCTGCAGCTCAACTGAACTTTCTCTGAACTAGGTTCAACAGCAGGATCCATGCATCAAAAAAATAAGTAATTTCTCCTTGCTGCTCTGGCCTGTGTTTCATACAGATTGCTACTATCAACACTTCCAGCGTCCTCATGTATCAATCTGTCAATCTGATGCTCGTTTGAGCGCTGTATCTGTCTCCGAAGATTCAATCAAGTGGAGACTGAGAGTGAGCCGGGGATTTTGTGACTGCTATGTCTTGTTGGATCAAGATTTAACTTCAGAGTCTGTGAAGATATGTTTAAAAAATATAGCTAATGGCACACAATAAAACAACTGACTTTCAATAACCATTAATAAAATAAAGCAATTTTTAGAACAGGATTAATTTTACGAAAAATGTAATATGTAAAAAGGGATGATCAGACAGCATGTTAGCTGGAAAAACACATTTCAAAAACATTTCATATGTAATGTTACCTTTTAGTCTTATCTCCTAAACACATTGTTTTTCAGTGCCATCTCTCTTTCCCCTACAGACTTGAGATTATTGGCATAATTGTATGCAAACTCAATCTTCAAAATTTAAGCGGTGGTTTGACATTTTTGAAGCAAGTTTACATGCCAATATCCAAAAAAGAAAATTAAATTTTTCCACTCATAGCGGATTTTTGGAAGGCAGTCACATGATACCGTACGCACATTCTATTGGCTGAGGACATCCGGAAGTGCGTTACGTTCTGTGAGTCTCGGAATTCCGTGAGACACAAAAGGGCTTTCAACAGTCGATAAGAGTGTGGGGAAACGTAATACAGATAGAAGGTGGTTTAATATCAGTATGGGGAGGGTTCATAAATGTTTAAATTACCGTAAATAATAAGATAAATAGTTTCTCGCTCTATCGCGGAATTCATTAATTGCGTGTCGTTCCTGGAACGCATTAACCACGAGGAATGACGGCACACTTTAAACCTTTTTAGGTACACATCTCTGAAACCTGATGAGATATAATCACAAAACAAAAAGCAACATTTTCAGGAAGCCAGAGCCAGAAAAATGTGCAGGTCAGGGTAAAATGTTGAATTCAGGGGTGTCACAGGATGTTGCAGTCTCTGACTGCTTTGCTGTGTATTATTATTATTATTTCTAATGTAAGCCTGAGGTTAGAATCGTTACTTTCTCGTTAGTGCTCCCTATGGCGCACCACTCCTAAAGACGTGTTATAATGGTATTGTAGCACTATGTGCTATATTGTAAAGTAGTGCACCTCCTCCCCTTGATACTGATTGTGCACCCTTCTGGAAAACACTTTCAACTTTGTGCATTATAATATGAACTAATATATACAGTAGAATGACTAGCAGGATTTCACCCTGACTTCTTTTAGCATTCAAATAATCACATCTGTGTAATAATCTTTTTTTTAAAATCAGCATCCTCAGGTGCACCATCGGATGGATGGATTGTTTTGGAAGGAATTAAAACCTGATTGTGTTTTTTACTTCATTGCGTCAAATTGGAAGCAAAGTTGTGATTATATATTTGTTGATATACTTTACTACCCAACAATGTATTACCCCTGTATACCTCCGTAACACAATAATACTGCATTCATAATAGATCTATATCTGCTTAGTGCAAAATGTGCACCAGTTATGTCTAAAAATAGCTGTTAGTATACTTTAAATATCTCGGGAAGAAAAAATTAACTACGACTCTGGCAATACTGAGAGACCTTTGCTTGTTATTTGAAAAACTCCAATTTCTGTCAGTAATCATGCTCCACAGTCACAGTGGATTTCTTTTATGGCCCCTGACTCTCATCGAGCATCGAAACACAGCCTCTGCCCAACCTCTCCCCCTCCTCCACCTCTGCCCTGAAGGTGCATTTCATCCACATACAAAATGAAGTTATATCTGAACTTCAACCAATAGTCTGGCTAGCCCAGGGGAAAGTAGTGTAAGAAGCTAGCCTTAGAATACAACAGGTTGAACTGCACAGGGCTGCACAAGTCCATCAATCTCCTGATGTCCTACAGCGACTGTAAGCCTGCCTGCATTGCATAACCATCTCCACTTGAAAATAGCGCGAATAGGAAATATTGCTAATTTAAAAAAAATGTCATGAATTATGTTGCTTTTTTCTTGTAGACATTTCTCTTTGTTCATCTTGCTGGAGTATCTTGTACAAATCATTCCATGTTGTGTTACAGATGTTTCCTCTTGCAACTGTGTGTTAAGAACTGAATTTAAAGCTCCCTCTTGAAAAATGTGTTGCTGACAACCTGGGAGCAGTAATTCTTGAAAATGTGACTTTCTCCAATCCTAATGGTATGTAGCAAAGCAGTGTATTCATGGCTCTTTTGTTTCTGGTGACTGACAGCACCCTGGTCAGGTTTGACTGACAGGAAAATAAATGAAGTGATTTTCTGGTGAAGTGCTGACATTAGACTTCTTTAGTCAAGGGATGGAGAAATTTGATTTTCTACTAATGTGACTCACATTCTGAGCTGTTTCTCCATGGTGAATCTGTGCACAGAGCAGCGCCACCTAATATTTTGTCTCATTGAGCAACTATATCACGCTCCATGTATTCAGAATTTGACCTGCCTTTAAATTCCCAGAGAGGCCAACCAAGTGTGCCTCTGACTTCTTTTTGCCTATCAGCAAAAACTGATGCAAAAAATATTAACAACTTCATTAGTGCTTCAGTTTAATAAATGTTATTCATGAACAATGGAACGAATGACTCTGTGGGCTGTTAAAGTGTCTGTGATGAACTCAGACTCACTTTTAGCTCACTATGACTATTTTATATTTTAACTCTTTTTCCTCAACAGTGTGAACTATTCCCACAAAAAAAAGCATGGATAGATGTATGCCACCATTCCAGTAATTAACAACAGAAGTCTCTTTTAAAATACAATCATTTAAAATTAAAATAAGATTTTTCCCAAATCTGTGAGAAGAACTAAATAAAAGTCTTAATTAAAACCATAAAGTATGCTACATTAAATTATTTTATTAAAAAGAAAAACAGCAGAGGGACAGCTTTCTTAACCATTATACCAGTGGTTCTTAATCTGGGTTCGATCGAACCCTAGGGGTTCGTCACCTGATTGCTTTCTGGGGTCATCAAATTAGATGCTACTGTTTAATTTGGTATGAGAGAAGATACAGTGGGTAGCCACATTATTAAACAACGAAAACCCTTATTTTAGTTGTGTGTCTGAGTCTCACAGGCTGTTTAGTGCAGTGGTGCCGAACCCTGCCGGTTTCATATGCTCACTCACCGAACCCTTCTTTAGTAAAAAAAAAAGAAAAGTTTTTTCAAATTTAAGACATGCAGTATATGTTTTACTGGTGTATTTAATGAATTGGGCATTAACGTTGCCTTTTTCAAAGAACAAAACCAAGACAGTGCATGAACTCACATGAAATGACCGACCTGCAAATCAGTGTGACTTCTGCTGTTGTTATTGAGAGACCAGTTCAGATATGTGTGGCTTCACCTTGGCAAGTGCTACTCTGACGTCATTTTCACAGCAAAGTCTGTTTCTTGTGTTTTCCACGCAGCTTAAGGAAGTGTTCCTTTATTTTTGCCAGTGCGAGACTAAAGTTGCTCAACTTGACATTGCAAATCATGCAGAACGCTGACTCCCATCACGTTCCGTTATACAGTACATATAAAGTACATGCACATATTCGTCTGACCACTTTCTTTTTTTGCTCAACATAGTTACTATGAATTAAAATACTAAGAAAGCAATCAGATGACGTACCATCATGACAGGCAAAATCCCCTGTAGCACAGGTAAGCTAATGGATGTAGCGTCACGTGATCACCTGCAGCCAGTGATGGCTAAGGGGGGCGTGTCATCACGAATTGACACGATGTGTCAAACGTACACAGTGATTCGTGTATGTTCGGGAAAAACACCCAACACAATGTGTCGGGTGTTTTGTCTTGACCTCCGTCTCCGCCGAACCCCTGAGACCGACTCACCGAACCCCTAGGGTTCAATCGAACCCAGGTTAAGAACCACTGGTCTAGATATAACTTAACTCTCAATACAAGAACTTCATTTCAATGACATTGAATCTGGATTTTCTGAACAGATCTCATGTCTCAAATCATTTATATCTCCACATTACCATCTAATAAATACAGTATTGGTCCACATTTTAATCGCTCATACCCAAATTATGATTTAGTTGTGCAGAATGGTAAAACATTACAAGTTGTCAATATCTGTGTAGTTTCACTTTGACTGTCTCAAATAAGGCTAAATTCACTTCAAAATCTACATACGTACCTGGATCTGTCTCAAAATGTAATAAACCCTTCTTGGGCCAAGATCCAACGTTACACAACGACACTGAAAGGTTATTAAAACACGGTGACAACTTTTAAAGGAATAATGTGGGGACATGCAAACAAACAAACAAAAAAACCAACCAAACAAACAAACAACCAAACAAACGACTGTGAAGGAACAAATAACTTTCTTGTTTTCTCATCGGTGGAGGTTTCGAATGACAACATTGTAGAAAAGAGGAATGACAACCTTCCATCAAGATAGCAATAATTAAAAGATGTATCAGTGTTGGATTTCAGTTTAATCCTGACAGCAAATATATAACATCAAACTTACACACACACACACACAATGCAAATATTGATATTCAGTATAAAGACTTGACTACGTTAGAAACAGAGACGCTGCATGCCTTTTTACTGTTGCACTGTGAAATCTCATTAATGACATGTTGCTAACCTTTTCTCATTACGGTCAACCCATCATAAATCACACCACCTGCCAGTGGGATGCTGTTTCACACAAAATGACTGTAGCCCCACTTGCTGTTTTAGTTTGAGGTGCATATCTATGTGCAACTCATAACAAATTTATTGCCATCCATTAGCTGGCCACCAAAATTTCCTCCTTCTCTCAGCACATCCACCCTGTCCCCAACAGTCGCATCCAGCTGGTCGTCATATGTGGGAGAGCCACCAAAGAGTTGCTGCTCCCTCTCACATCATTTGTCTTTATTAAACTTTAATGAAATGTGTCTCTCTCTACTATTGTGTCTTCCAGCTCATAAATGAAACATTGGAGTTTGTAGCAGTACTCACAAAGTGCTCCATGTGCTGTTTATTTATACCTGACGCAATGCAGAGTAAAGTCAGTACAATGGTATAAAGGCTCAATCAGCAGCCGTGGAAGCGCTGCTGGATGCATTTAATGAAATTAAAGGTGTGCTGGTGTTTTGTTGTGTTGTGGATGGAGTTATGATTGCATGAAGGTATTTTGAAAAATGCAACATAAACGGTTTTGATGCAGACACAGTTGAGTAACCCCAACCATCTAATCCTCTGTCAGCTTCAGCTAGCTAGTAAAGCAAATGGATGTGTGTGAAAGCGGTAGATGGGACTTCTATACTTTTGCTTCTATTGGTTTGTCACACAACCTTTTTTTAGACTATTTGTGTTCATCATCATCATGCAGACTGATTTTTGCCTCAGAATCCACCTTATTCAGAAATCTTTGCCTGTACCTACCATCTTATAGCATGGAAAGCAACTGTGTTATCACTCATACATTCACATGGTAGAATATCATTTTGATAATACATAAAGTATTTTAGTGATATAGAAATATGTTCAGAATCACAGAAAAAATTTCTAAGATATCAGAATGTGTGCTTGAATATTAACATCTTGTGATTAGCTCAGAGCTATGAACAGCAACCATAGATGATAAAAAAAACTCTTCTGTTAAACAGGCTCACACCATGTTTTGTGGTGGTTCAAGATGAAATCTTGTACAAGGCTTTAGCAGGATCAACTTTGGTGACCTGTCTGACATGAGATTTATTGTGTCAGTGTGTGACGTGGTGACAGTTGATAGGACTTTGAATGGAAAGCGAGTCATGATGATATATTTATTAAGTTTCAGAAGAACATCACATTTCTATCAAGCGGAGCTTTGTCTGCACACAGTTCTTGAGCTGATGCTGGTCATCTGCAGAAAGCCTGCTCATGTTTGATGGTTAAACAAGACTACATGCCAACGATGACCTCTTCTGTCTCTGTGTCTTGTGTGAGCCTCAGTGTGATCAATTTGCTGTTACATACAGGACTAACTTTGTGTATCTCGGTTATTTTTATTCATCAGGTTCGCGTCCCGCTCTGTGCGGAGTTTGCATGTTCTCTCCGTGTCTGCGTAGGTTCTTTCCGAGTTCTCCGGGATCCTCCCACCTCCAGCTCCCCGCGACCTGCTACGGCAGACAAAGTGGAAGAAGATAAATGAATGAATAAATGTGGCAATGCTTTTTTGTTTTGTTTGTTTGTTGGTTTGACAGTAGGATTAGACAAACATGTCTATCAAACTTCCGTTAAGACTTCCATCATGGTTTGATATAAAGCTTTGTTCAATTAAAAGAAAGGTATAAGCGCCACTGACTGCCTGTTCTGTTTAAGCTGTATCAAGGAGTAGCGAACAAAACACTAATTCATCTCTCAAATTTTGCTGTGATGACATTTTGGTAACATCATCAGTTGTTTGTGTAATCTATAAACTTGTTGATTTAGTGCATTGTTTAAATGAATGAAAATATTCCAAAGGAGTTCTTCATTTAAATTAGGCAGTATTTTTCCTTGACCACTATATTATATGTAACACGGTTTTAAAGACGTATTCAGCTATTTAACATACTTAATGTCTGTTATAGACCAACACTTAGTCTCTCTCATTTTCACTGTGTTTTTAAATTAATCAGCGTAACCTAAAATGAAGATTAATTCTGAGATGAAGGAACTTTTATGTGGAGCAGATTACAGATGAGGGTGATTAGAGATGATTAAGGGTGATCTAATAACACCTTTGTCTAATATTCCTCCCAACTACCTGTTTAATGGTTTCGCCTTACAGCCTTTAACATTAATTACTAAATTTACCTTGATATCAATATTTCCGTGTGCTTGCTTTAATTTTCAGGAGACAGCCCTTCAAAGAACAGCTGCTCGTGCTGGTTGCTGGTTAATTTTCCTATCTTTGCACATTTCAGCAGCAGTTTTTGTTTTGAGCATTTAAAATTTTTATAACACAAAGTCCAGATGATTCCCTGTGGTGTGGAAGAGGTCATAGAACTGAACTGAATCAGACGATGTTGGTTGCATGCTTGCAAGCATTGGCAGACCTACATTTCAATGATACATTGCAATTACAGGTATAGCAAGTTACCATTTCTGAAAGCATTAGAGCTTGAATGGTAGTGTAACAAACACTACTTTGGATCTTTTCCACCTTATATATTGATGGAGGGATATAAAATCTACTTATTTACAACAACAAAAAATGTGATATTTATTCCATGCAAAACCTGGCCTTTACCACTTGTTGTCTGGCTTAAGTTCAGGTTAATATCAATAAATTCTGTATCATGACTCATTTCAGGGCACTCAACCAGATTTTCCATTGTGCAGCTGAGGGACAGCAAATTGTGAGAGGCTCTTATTTCTTTTAAGAGTCGAGCTCCGGGTCATACAAGCTGGCACTGTACATGATGTTGCCTCCATATTGTTTGAAATCAAAAAGCTTTCACATGTGTCCTGTCAAGCTCTCTTGGCACATGATGAACTGGGAGGACGTTTTTCTTCTTTGAAGTGCAACAGTTCTGTGTGAGCACTTTGTCATGCACAATGGATGCAGCGAGGACCCCAGGAGCAGACCCCTGGTTCACTCATTCCATCTACTTTCAGAAGGGTGAAGGGTAAAGCCACTAGAATGATGAAATGCTGTTACCCAACTCACATTGTTTTTTAAGGGGCGCCTGTATGTGTTCACGTTTCTCTTTTATTTTGAGCGCGGGGGGAAATTATAATTAATCTGTTAATGACAGCCGGGGCTGTCATAGGCTCAGGGAGTGTATAATAAATTGCTGTAATAAAAATTAAGATTGCATGCATCATTGAGGCCTTCAGAGGGTTTGTTTAATGTAGTTACAAAAATGGTAGCAGCTGATGTGGCGTCCACTGCTCTACCAGGAGAACGCTAATTTCTGAGTGACACTTAACCTGCTGTACCTCAACCACAGCTGAGGGAGGTGAGGGGAAACCTAATGAGTTTTTCCTGCGCCCCTTTTTGGGAACTGCTGAACTGGATAGCCTTGGTTGGAAGGCAAAAAAACAGACCTTCCATTGGTCATGGAAAATTAATTACACCCTCTGAAAAATTTTAAATTCAAGGAACAGAATTTATTAACGTCAGTGGATGATTGGCCGTGGATTTTTGAAGGCTCAAACTTTAGACAAATCACCACATGCTCTGAGAAGTCATGTGAGGGTTAAAGGTTGGGTAGTTCACTCGTTCCTTTTCCCCTTAACTGCAACATGAATGTATGCTGTATCGTCTCTGACGTGCTTCTTCTGAGACGCTCAGCATAGTTACAGCGGCAGAGGATTTCCTCTTCTTTGATAGGAGACAAAGCCTCCTCTGTGGTGCAGAGTCCCATTAGAGGAGAGCCCCGAACTTCTGCCCCTCGGGAACAAAAGCAGAAATCCCCAGCATCATTGGAGCATTATCATTTTAAATGACAAACTGTCAGTGTTAGAAGCACCTAAAAGGAACCTCATTCAAATACATCCGACCGTGTTCACACATGCTCTCCAGTTAAACCTCTATCTGCTGACAGACCAGACAGAGGCTGGCTGACCAGTTTCCTCCCCAGTCACCTAGACTGTGTTACCTCTTCAACCTGAAATATCTGTCAAGGAGGAGGCTTGGAACCTTATCTTTGGTTGTGTTGTTTGGGACACAAGGCGCCTCATTTGAGGTTTAGCCTGCAGGCAAGCTGGTATATTGCACTTGTAGCCTGACACCAGTTGACAGAGTTGCCCAGGTCATCCTACAAAAACCTCTCTTTCTTTCTCTCTGGCTGACACCGCCAAATAATGGAGATATTTTGGTTGACAGGCGCCTCATGGTTCTCCAGTTGATTCTTAGTCAACTTATCTCAAAGAGTGAGATATTTGTAGTCAATTCACTTTAAAGCAATAATATCCTGCGGTTCAATATAGCAAAGAATGTCAGTTCACGTCAGCTCATCTCTGGTGCTTAGTGTTCGGTGCTCAGTGACTTGATTTAGGTTTTTTTTTAAAAAATGTTTATGCAGGACATCTATTGGAAATACAGTATGTATCTGTTGGAAAATATATTCGGCTTGCCTGTGATCTGAAGTCTGTGTCTGAATCACACAGCGAATGTTGTGAACCAGATTTAATAGGCCTCTGTGTAAAGACTACTGCAGCAGCACATCCTCATCTGTGATTCATTCAGACTGTTCTGCCATCCTTCTGCTCCCACGGCAACCACAACAATTATCACCTGCTCATCTCTCAGCTCTGTAGTTGTCTCCACTTCTATTATTGTCTTCTTCTTTGATTTACCCTTTTCTGTTGTGCTGTATATTTAAAATTGCTATGCATCAACCGACAGCCATTAAAGGTAATTATAGAGCAAAAGGAGCAGGGGGCTTTGTTTTCAAACTTAGGTGAAACTTAATAATTCTTTCCTAAATACTAACTGTGATGAATGGATGCAGGGAAACAAGACAGAAGTGTTCTGTACATACAGGTCGACTGATTTTCGTGTTAGATAAACAGCGCATCACCTAACTTAAAATATTGGAAAGGAAAAGTTGCATGAAAGAGAACTGCAAAGAAGAAAGGAAAAATTCATACATCATTATCAATTGTGATTCCAATGCCACATATTGAAATTAGTAGCATATAGGCAGTGTGCCTTATATATTACATATGTGCAGCCAGTACTACCACACAGGACCATCCACTTTTTCATCAATTTATAGAAAATATAATCATTCTTTTTAATTACTGCACCTCGGCACTCTATTAAAATTTTAATTCACCTCATCCACCTCGATTGATCTGTTCACAGTGGGTGGCTGTGGTGAAATGCACTGTATAATATTCATGCTGGTACGCCTTGGTTGTGCTGTGTGTCAGAAGCCATCTTGCAGCGAATCCCTCACACACCTTGGAGCGCAGCCTGTGGAACTGATGAGGTGAAGAGCATTGCTCTGCAGCTCCATGCTAGTAATCACGGGACTGAAGAAACACATACATCATCTGCCACACAGGTTGGCATGGCGAGTGAAAAGCCTTCACATCACGTAAGATGTTGGACAAATGATGGCCGTACATGTGTTTGTCTCCTCACAGATGGCTGTGCATCTTCAGTGAGGAAAAGCTGAGCCTGGCATTTATTCCCATCCCCCAATCCACTCCTCTTGCTCGCTCTTCCTCTCTCCCTCCATCAGTCTTTTGTAGCACATCCCTTTTTTGCCTCTCCTCTGCAGGAGGTTTGATATTGGCAACGCAGTTAGTGCCCTCCACGGAAATAACAGTAGAAAAGATGACATAAATTATTTGCCAATTGTTTGACACATGCAGGGCATTGTCCTTGCTATAATCATCAGCACTCTGTCACCTGAAGGTATGAGCAGTGCCACTGCTGCTTTATGTTTTCCTGCTAAACCCTCTTGGGTTGTTCAGGGAGCATGCTCTCTTTGGTGAAAGGTATACAACGCAAATTTCCAATGCAACAAAGAAGAATGGGGTTTTCAGTCCGGTTTTTAAATTCTGAGGTTTCTGCTTTAGCATCTGCATATCTGCAAAAACACAAGGCTAGTCCAGTAATTAAACAATAAGAGCAACGATACTGAAACACATTTTGCTTAGCAGCGGCAGTCCTTTAAAGAACAGTTACAAAATGCCATCTTCTCACTGCTGTTGGAGTATTGCTGAATATTTAATATCCTGAAGTCTGAAGAACAGCAGGGACAGACAGCCACCAGGCCTCAGGTGATATTAAAATAATCTTGTTTTAATGACGCTGCAGAGGACGACTCTTATTTGTCCTCAGTGCGTCAAAGTTATAAAATGGATAAAGATACATATTTTTTTCTCAACAACCATAAAACACTATTTTGAGCACTCAGGTTTTCAGATTCATTTGGTTCATTTTTGACAACTTTTTAAACGTTAGCTTGTGTTACTTCACATTTTACAAATCATGCGGTAAATTATTTCAGCACAAATGCTGGTTCCAAGTTGGATTTACAATATCATATATTAGGTTATATAAAAATAATATAAATGGGCAAGTAATTTCTTTAAACTACTGTTCTATCTAAGAAATATGGTTTGACTATTCATGCTTACAAAAACAACAGAAAACTTTAAGAAAGGAATCCATTATTGGATCTATTAACATGATCTCTTTATGCTCATTGTTTCTGTACCCGTCTCATGCAAAGACAATGAGTGCCTGTGCAGCTATACCAATATTAATCATTTTTAAAGATATGTTTTTAAAAAATGTACAGACATGACAGACACATTGTGAGAAAACCTGCGTTTTACTTTTGAACAGCTGATATTCTCTGTATTTTGTTTAAATTAATAAAGCTAATTTACCGTAATAAATATAAACATATCATATGATCAACTAAATGACACAATGCTGCTGATTGGAACTGGATCGGATTCTGTGTATTTTCATATAATTTTAAAATTATTATTGAAGATAAACCAAATGGAAAATCTCTACCAGCATATCTGAATCGGTCTCAGCACCTCCTTCAGCAATGAATAGCATCAAACCTATAAATAGAGTTTTCTTATTTTTTCCTCATTTCTCTGGCAGTGGAATTATATTCAGCAGTCTATGCAGTTCCATTAGTGGGGGCTCCGTGCTTGTGAGAAAGAGAATGAGGGACTGTGAGACGTCTAAAGACTTCTGTTATTAAACAGTTGATGGTGATGCATTGCGTTTCCGATGTCACATCCACTGTAAACAAGGAAATCTTCAAGTGGTTTGATTCCAGAAAGGCTCAGAGACATTGTATGCATAGTACACCACACATTATAGCACATGGATATGAGATACACAGTTGGATCAATACATGATTTAGCTGGATGAAGAATGATGTGAGACTCAGTACGGGAAAATATAACAAGAGACGAAAACGGCCCCTGCTCATGAAAAATGCTTATTATCAATGGGGGAGGTGTTTTGTCTTGGTGTAATGAGATACTGTCATGCTGTGGTACAGCGCAGAGCAAGCAGAGCCACCCCTATGCAGCCTGTACCATTCTATAATGTCCTTGCCCTTGATCAGTTCCCGCTGCCTTCAATTGCTCTGAAACCCATTATAAATTAATCACCTCATCTTACAATTTGCATAAAACACACACAGCACCATTTCCCTTCACCTCTAGCTATGAACAGGATCAGGAGGAACTGCATTAAATGGCACATAAAGAAAGGGGAAGCCAGTGTGTAGCAAAAGGTGGTAATTTGGTGACAATGGTAGTGAAGCAATTCTTGTAAGTGGTAAAATGAATGCATGCCCTGCAGCCATACATGGGGAGCAGCTCAGTACTGTTGGAAACAAAATGAGAGAAACGTCTCCAGGAGTCCTCCAGTTTCCTCCAAGTCTTCATTTGCTGCAACAATTTTTTTATTTTTACAAAAGTATTTGGACGTCGTATCTCCTGTGTACGTGTTGACAGGAAACAAGATATACACCTTTTTGGTCAACTTATAATAGATTTGCTGTAACATGATGAGGTAATCAGCCACACAAAAACTGCACGGCTATTACTCAGATATCGAGGAGTCGGTCAGGACAATAAACCTAACTAAGAGGCTGAAGATTCATCACAGTTTTCTTATTTATAGAAACTCAACTTTGAGAAAAAGGTAATTCATCTGATCTGTCTGGGTGTATTTTCCCTATGAATCAACAGAAACAAAGAGGTAATTCCTGATTTAGGTTAGAAAAGGAACATAAATCATTCAGTTAAATTGCCAAATCTTTGCAAAGACTTTCTTTGAGCTATATAAAAAAGTGCTTAAATGCAATGTTTACATGAGCAATTTTCTCCAAATTTTAAGCAGAGCATGATAAAAAAAAAAGTAATATGTTCCATTCACATGTGAAGACATGGAATGTGATGAATGAATATCAACACAGTGCAAAGTTTAAAGTTGGTCTGGCTTACAGCTCTTCAATCCATTATAAAACTTTGAAAAATATTTGAGGATTAAAAAGAGATAAGTTTGTGTAGTTTTATTATGAAATGATCCATCTGTGTAATCAGGCTTGTAAATTTGCCTGCACAGCGATCTAGTTTGGCAGTTAAGAGTCTATACTAGTAACACAACCGTAGTTATTCTCCCAGTGCTTTCCTAAATGTCACAGTTTGCATTTGTCAGATTGCAATGTATCACTTGGAGGGGGGGCGATGAGAAACACTCCAAGATTAACCTTGAATGGCAGCCAATCGGCATGGGACCAATGGCCTCCCATTCCTCTGCCTGACTGCACTGCACTGGTGCTGCACTCTACAGTATATTTAAACACATGCCGACACCCAAGAGGAGGAAAAATAGCACCTGACCCCTTGAAACTGATATCCTCGCAAGCAAGTGAGAGGGGAAATTGTTTAATGAAGATGGATCACAGTGATGGCTTTACATTTCATTTGTTAACAGCGTGCATACGGCTTTATTACAGGCAGTACTCACCTTTGTCCTCTCTCTCTCTCAGACGAGGCACTCAGGAGGCTCTGTGTACTGACTTTAGTGGGGTTTTTTTGGATGTGCGTATATATGTGTGTTTGTGTGTGTGTGTGTGTGTGATTGTGTGTCGTCTCTTGCCTCCAAATCTAAAAATCTACCTGCATTGTAGAACCTGCTTAGCTGGCTAGTCAATAGGGAAATGTCGACAATTCAGCGCTGCTCCATCAGGACATATTCTTTCTCGTCTGGCTGCTCTGTGAGATCTCCTGTGAAATCGTGTCCTCCATCAGCAGTGAATGACACAGGTCCTAAATCATTATTGTAGGATGAGATCCCTACAGATTGTGTGGAAAGAAAGGCATTCAACACCTTGTTTCGACCATAGTCTGCTGGCTTCCTTCCCTACATACTGGAATAAAAACAACTCAATACAGAAGATTCACTAACAAAAGACCAGACAGAGTCCAACCAGTGAGACAGAATGTGTTTACTAATACAGATTAGATGTACAGAGTATTTTCTGTTTTAGAAGAAAGATCATCTTTGTTCTCACCTCACAAACGCACTCACTAGATATGGAGAAATAGCTCGATAACTTGTTCAGTTGTTCAGCAGCCTTCACACAGTCAAAGACATGAAGAAATAAAAAAAAATAAAAATATTATCACTTACTTAAAACATCAAGAGCACAATGTTATTAGAGGAAACTGAAATAAAATTTGATGTCTATGTTCTAAATTTCGCTTGACTTTTTTTCACTGCTAGTGTAACCATATTGAACATAAAGGTTTTCATTGCAAAGTTTCATTTTAATCCAAATAAAAATGCTTCATTTTTTAAGAGCTCTAAAGGGGCATTTACTTTTAGTTTTTTTTTTTACTTTTTAAAAAACTTTATGCTTATATACACTACGTAGTTTTCCTGAAATGTGTTTTTGGTATTCTGGGAATTTTAAGCATTTTATGGTGTGGGAGTCCAGTAAGGTTTTATATATTTAGATCATTTCACTGTAAAATTAATTTCACAATTGTCATTTTCTAACACCATGCATTATCACAGAAGAATTTCTTCCGATACCATAAACTATATGTTCCATATACTATAAAACTAGATCTTCCATATATTATAAAACACAAATTCAAAACTATGTCAAACACATTTACCCAGGGTCCTATTTTGGAACATTATTACTGTAGTCCGTACAGTCATTTTCAACACTTTCCTCCACATTCAGTGTTTGACCTACATACAGTACATTAGATGCTAAAGCACTACCTGTGCACATTACATCACCTTCTGATATAGCATCAGGCTATCACTAGCGCCCTCTGAGGACCCTTTTACCGAGTTAAGATGCAAGAGAGACGGATTTCTGTAATCCATTTCTTTCTAACTCAAGGGACTCTGAATATACTGTTCATCAAGAGAAATCCTATTTCACCTCCGGAGGTGTTGTGTTGTGTGAGCGACTACACAGGCATGGCAAGAAGAAAACATAACCAGTTATAAATAACAGCAGCTTTGTGGAGTCCTCTATGTGTTTGGGACCACACAAAGCTTCATCCAAACTCATAGAGGTTTCTCTACCGGATGGTGTCACACATTGAAACTACACATTTTAACAATTTCAGCATTTTAAAATATCTTTTCTATTTGTTTATAACCTTACAGCCTGCCTGCCATCAGTATGGCTGACAGTAAAAACCTTTGATCAATATGGAACAATGCAGTGGATGTCTGAAATGAAGCAAGACTCTGGACCAAAGGCCAAAGGTTCAAACAGACAACGTGGCCCTCAGGCAGAAAACGTGAACCATCCTCACCTTGGATGACAAATCCGAAGTGCATCAGTGGTTCAGGTCTCCCTGAAACTGAGCAGCCCACTAGTTGTATTGAATATTTTTACATCACAGAGAGATATTAATCCATTTACAGCACCAAACGTTCAGAGGATTTGCGGCTGCGCTTTAACAAATTCAATTTAGTGCTGCAGGTAATTCAATTGTGTGCAGCGTATCGAGATATAGATGGACAGGGTGGTGCGGTAGTTCCTCATACAGTAGACAGTGAATTCTAAATGAAAGTTATTGGAAGTTTCAGTCATCAAAACACGTGATTTTGATCTGGCCGTGAAATAAAGGGAGCATTCCTCTGTCCATAACAAAGATATATGAGTCTTGCAGTACGCAGTTGTAGTTTTAATTAGATAGGGGACATCAGACGAGAATTGTATGTCACTGGGAAGTGTACCACAACAGCCTCGCCCCTAATATTATGTATTTATGTATTTCAATATAAATGGGGGCATATAATACTTAGGAATAATTAATGCCACACTAAATTGAGTTTGAGAAGCCTGTGGTTTACAGTGTCATTGGTGCTCACTGTCAGCCAATTGTACAGGCTGAGGGATTGGGAGGGTCAGTGTGTAATGTCCATGCGATGAGTACTGCTGCTTTACGACTTCCATTTGCTCTGCTTTGGGCAGTCTTCCCACCGGTCCTCACTAATGATGCCTCTCTAATGCTGCATGGAAGAGCAGAGGAGGGCAATGTAAGTGGAGATAGGGGAGCCACTTGGGTAAAAATTAAAACACGATAATTGATAATATTTCAGTGTAGCTTAACTTCATTGCGCTGTAACATTTTCAAGAGGAATATCAATTAATAATGAATAAATATACACATATTTCATAATGGGAGTATATGAGTAGCCGACAATCCACACGGAGGGGTAGTAACATACAGGACAAAAGAAAGGCTCAGCAAAAGGAACGCTCAAAGCATCAGTAGGGTAGGCTCGAGATGTAACAAGGAAACATCATTTGTTTCTATAATATTAAAAGGTGTTGTTATGAAAAACTTTTAATTCAAAATTTGCATTCAAAATAGAAAGATGCCTGTTTGAATGTCCAAATTTGTAGCAATGTAATTTTTTATAGAGTACATAGAATTAATGATAAATGCATTTTCTTGGGTGATAAATTTTCTCAGCAGAAGCCAAATATATGTATTGTATTATATATATATATATATATATATATATATATATATATATATATATATATATATATATATATATATATATATATATATATATATATATATATCATCAACCTTTAAATTGATCAAATATTTTAAGAAATAGCAAATAATCACATGAAATGATTTTGTCATACAAACAGAATTGAGTTCAAATTTGTCAGCAGTTAACTGATTCATCAATTAATCATTTTGACTGTAATTGGATGGGATGTATTATGTATTACATATGCACAAAAAATCTAGATTCTTTGTACAAACAATATAAAATAAATGTGCTGGGCTCCACCACGTTACTGGTCCATGGTGAAGGTAATGGGTTAACAGTCGTCCAGGCTCAACTATAGATGAACTGGAGAAGTCATTAGAGTCAACCCCGCAGTGTCATGGTGCTTTTAGCTGTAGTAGTGTTGTGCTTCGGAAGTAAAATAATTGCAGGAAGCGAGCGACCCGGCTAAATCATGCCAGTCTGGGGGAGAGAGGGCAGCAGACAGAAGCTGGACTGATGGCTTGAGGTGCATTTCCTCTGCTGTGCCCCATCCCATCCAGCTGTCCCTTATATCAAAGATGTGATGTTTATGTTCGAAATCAATTGATACTGTGTATGATGGATGAGCTTTTGACAGACGTGCCCTCTCCTTGGAGTCGAGTCAAAGGTGGCTCAATTTAATGTATAGCTTGTCAGCTCTGAAGCAAAATGTGCAACTATACTGAAACTTACAATTTACAGCTGGTGGAGGTTTAGTCTTCTGATGCATTATGATATCTGCAGTAGCACAAATATGAAAAGTTGTCTGATGTGTAGTATTATTTCAAATCCAGAGCAGATTGGATGCCATCAATTTCATGTCTTTAATGTTAATAAAATTTAGGTATTCCAAAAAATGTTTAGGTAAATATTTCTGTAACGACTGCTGACTCAGTAGCACAGTCTGTTTTAAAAAAGCTGTCAAAACATAAATTTTTACAAACACTCCTATTTAGACAGTTCAGATGAAGGTAATAGGTGGATTATTAGGCACTGGAGTGCTTTTTAATGGACCTGCAAGCGCTTCTGCATTCAGATAGTCTGGGAACAAGAAGACAGATAGGTGGTCTAGATTAGATAAAGCTGTGTGTGCGTGTGTGTGGTTGTGTGTGTGGTTGTGTGTGTGTGTGTTTGTGTCTTTCCAGTCTTATACAAATAGGGAGAGCCCAGCAATAGCCATCGTTTGAACGTGCACTTTCATCCTGGTGCTTTTTCTTGCCTCCAGCGATGGGAGTGGATGACCTTTTACTGTCAGCTTCCAACATGACAAATTACAGAGGCTGGATGACCGTGTTTTTTAGGAATGCAAGAGTTCACTGCCTGGTCAGGCCGCTAGCAGGGCAGCAGACCCCTACAATGGAGACAGATGTATTAATTGATAGATAATAGTCATAGATACATTGACTGGGGCCTTAGTTTTTTGAGGTCAGAAATTTGATATCCAAAGAAGCCTTTAAAGCATTTCACTGTTCCCTTCCCACAGGCGCTGCCTAAGCAGTACAGACCTTGACAGAAACTAGATCATATACCCAACATGCGCGCTTAGGGCTCTTGGGATGAACCTCTACTGTGGTTCTGCCTTCATGTAAAAGCAAAATTAGGTGCAACCATTTGTTCTGTTACTGTACCATTTGCATGCTTGTTTTCCTTTGTGAGCTTGCGGTTGGAGCTAAGAGGGTGCATGTGATGCGTCTTGGCTGGTGATTCAGAGGGAGCTCACATGGTCCGCTCCGTTGTGTTGTGTCAATGCCCTGTTTAATTGGAGATCAGCTGGGCCAAATGCAGCAAGAGCTTTGCTTTCTGACCTCACCAGGCTGATCTGTGCCATCCATTCAGCCCACTCTCATACAACCACATCAGTCACCGGCCTGTCAGCTTTTAATATTTACTATACTGATTACACATGTGCTGCAGTCACTTGGCAAGGGCTGCCCTTTTAAGACATACACCCGATGCTTACCTAATTTTCAATGCGTCATGCCAATCGCTGCAATAAGGTCATGCATCTTGCACTGACCAGACTGACAGCTGTAAGATCACACTCATTCATAAGGAGCAGCGAGGGCGTCTGTCCCTCTCGTCGCTTGTGCAGCCATGTGGAAATCATTACATATTTACGTGCGCTTGCTCACTCTGTCCCACACTGATTGGATCATTACATATTCCTCATTTGTTCAACAATACTGCTGTATTATGCAAATGCTTATTGTAATGGATTTAGTCCCATAGACCAAATATTACTGCTGTAGTTATCACATATAGCGGTGTAGCCAACAGTTAGTGAGCTGGGGAAATGAAACAGAAATTGCCCATCCACATTTATGGAACGGAGCATTCTGCATTTTGGTGAAAATGATTATTTTATCCCCAGGGTTTTGAAACACTCATAAACAATCACGCAGCTTTTCAAGCAAGCAGAAATTCATGTTGTTTATGATGTTAACTCCGGTCATGTTGGACTTACAGTTATACCATAAAAATTAATAACGCTGAGTAATACAGCGACTGTGTGCTGCGTTAACCACAAATGCACATTTTATTATAATAATGTTGTTGTCGTAAACAGCATTGGGTAAAAGCCTATTCTGTTGTTAAAGTTGTAAAAAATTTAATGTAAATAAAACATCGCAAAGACCATAATTCCAGTAACACACATCTGTTTGATATTTCCATCATCAGCCTGGAAAGAAAGACATGGTCCTCTGTGCTCGGAGTATGGAGAAACAAATGTTTGGCTAATAAAATCCTTCATGCAGGCTGAGGAGCTCAGCCACACTATAGCCATATCACTGAAGGCTGTCTAGATTCATGGCTAGTTCTTCAATTAAATAAACAGCTAATAAAACATCAGGCTGAGAGTCCCCTGACAGCACTTTAACATCATTATACTTTCAACAGGCTTTCATTGAAAACTTGAATATATATTTGACTGTTCCCTTTTAGTTGAAGTCGACCACATGGGTCCAGACAAGGTTTTATGGCCATCTACTTAATATCACATATCTCAGTGCTCCAAGTGAAGTGCTGTGAGCTCAGTGAGTGTGAGCATCTTGCAGGGAGATCTGGGGCCGATTTGCGCTCACCATTGCTTACATAAACTCTACTTCCACCTAATCACTCTGCCTTGACATCAGTAGCCAGAGAGCATATGGAGCTTATACATTTTCCATCCACAGAGGAATTCAGTGAGACTCAAAGCGTCGCGCAGGGAGCTACGTTTCTGCAATTAAAATTAATATTACTCAGAATAATATGATTACTCAATGGTAGAAGATTATGAGGCCTTTAAAAAGAAAGAAACATTAAAATGTAATGATGCAAATGATGCCTAAATGAAGTGCACCACTGTTTATTTTTGTTTTCATGCTGAATCAGTTCCTCTTCTATTCAAAGAAATATAGAACAGAACAATTTCATCTGAGAAATTAATCTTGATTTGATACCTGTGTAATAATACGACAAAATAGCTGTCAGGTTATTAAATGAGTAGGAGACATGTTTTATTACTTTTACATGTGATCTTGCCACGGCTCAAATCTGAACAAGCTCTACATGTTCTCCTTTAAACACCATTCACTTTCTGTGAGGTTAATCCTCTTGACCTTTGCTGTGGCTACAGTATTTAACTTGACATGTATACAAAGGATCTTCAAGTGGATTACAGAGACTCTTAATAGGGGATTAGCTAAATCCTCATGATGTTTGTCTCATATTCTATTACACACAGGGATTAGACGATCAGCGTGGCTGAAGGCAGCCGGGTTGAGAGGTGTTGATGTTTGAGGTGCATTGCTCTCCTTGTTCTAATGAAACTTAAATGGCTCGTAAAACTCACAATAGAGTGTAAAATTAAAGTCTTGTGAGCTACGTTCCACTGACATCAGTGAACTCTGGGGAGATGCGAACGACATCACGTCAGCAAGTTTGGATTTCCTGGTTAAAGTTTGTGATTTCAAGATGATGTCAGGAATATACACTTAGTGTGTGGTCCGGTGTGTGTGTTTGTTTGTCCTCACACACAGAGATGATGCCAGACTCCCCCTATAGGTCTCCACCAGTAACTCAACACTTAAGTGAGAAATACCTCAGCGGTGAAACATGTCAGTGTAGATAGTTCATGTAAGACAGATTTCCCTCTACTGATAATATTCAGTTATTTTATTTTACTCTTTTCTTGATAATTTTGGCATGTTAAAAATAATATATCTTGTTTTGGTGTCTATTTATGTGTAGAATTTTGCTTCTCCCTAGTGCTTTACAATGGTTAATCACTAAATCCTGTAGCTATAATGTTGTTTGTTTGTGTTGAATTAAATCACTTTAAGTCATTTCTAATGTTGTTCATACCAGTGAAGATGAATATGAGCGAGATAGTCAGTATATTAATGTATTTCAAATGGAGGTAAAAAAGTGTGTTGGACCTATTAAACCACAAAATGAATGTATATCATGCTGTGAGACTGTAAAAAGACATGCTACAAAATGTGTTTACTATCAATAAAAAAAAATTATTTTGAACTATTATTTTTTGTCAGATAGCTGCGAATGAACGAGACATTGATCGTATGAGTCAACAGACTGAGGGTTTAAAGGTCTTTAGACTGTTTTCATTCAACTCAGTCCATGTCTAGATGACAACACTGTCTATCTTCAGTCAGTTGTCACAGCTGTCGTCACACCGAAACACCATCCCATCATTACCTCCATTTGCCCTCCACGAGGTGCAGAGAGGATTTACCTTACACTCTTTACTGCTTGTTGGTGTGTTTGCTAACATGACAAAGGTGTGACCAAAGGCAGGCGCAGTTCGCACCTCAGATCATGTTCTTCATTGTTTCCTCCTCGAGAAACACAAATAATTCAATACGTTTGCAGCTTGTCAGCGGATATTCATGGAATTTCATTGTGGGTTTCGCAGTGAGTCTGAGCAGAAGAAGAGGCTGACAGCGCTATAAAGATAAATGGAAGAATGTTGATGTTTGAGAAAGCCACAGGCAATGGAAGAGGATGAAAGAGAGAGTTCACCACTTAGACCACTCCTTCACAATGGCGAGACATACTGGTATTCATCAGCTCCAACACTTCAAATCACTTCCTTTAAATTAGACCGGTGGATAAATAACACTGTTCTGATCCCACAACACATCACCCTATTAGATGCCATAATGGAATGTTTCATGTCTGGTACTATTTTTGATCACTTGCTTGGAGTTTCAATGTTTCCTGCAGCAGCATCAAAGGATAAAAAAGCAAAGAGGAGACTGTGATTGTTGCTCTTTTGAGAAATGAGATGTTGAAACTGCTGCTATTTTCCCTGCCGTCTCTTCTTTTGTCTTTTATCTGCCTCTTTCTGCCCTCTCTCGCTCTCCTCCTCCCTACATCTGCTCCTCTCTGAGGTGTGGCCAAAGTAAACACCGTGTTTAGCACACTCAATCACAGGATCTTTCAGAGGAAGCTGGGGGGCAATGCCCTGGCACAGCGCTGCCGGCCCAGCCTGAGGGGGGGAGCGGGAGAGGAAGTAGGCCAGTGCCTCCTAAACATTCTATCATTCCAGTGCCAATGGGGAATTCACATCTATCAGAGTATGTGCTCGCACACTCAAGTGCTACTACTTGACATAAATATTTGCATGACATGAGCTGACATGGGAGATCCTATCATAAGTCATTCAAACTCATCATAGCCCATTACAAGCAGCACTCACAGTGACCACCGAGACAGACAGTGGCTAACTGGAGAATAATGGCTGACTCCTGCCCAGGCAGCAGCTACAGTTACAGAGATGTGAGATCATTCTGTCATCACGTTTTTAAACAAAATGTCATCCCTGCTATTAGATTGTCATTTTTAGCTGCTCTGTCACAGCCCTGCAAAAAAACTCCACTGAGTGATAGTTCTCTCCCGGAGTGCCTCCAGGCGGTTATGTGTCTGTGCTTTTTCCAATGTACCTCAACCTTTGCCTGACTGCAGCAAACATTACTCTCAATCGTGCTTTGTGTGGCAGCACGAGGAAGAGCCTCTCAGTTATTTTTGGTGTATGAATGTGTCCATGAGATGTTGTGTGTGTTTGGGACAGCCCTATTCATTTTACTGTTCTCCATCATCACCTGCTGTATTTGAGAGGAAGCCACACAGGGGCGCAGTTTGTGTTCATGTGAGCGTTTCCTTAATTTTGTACAAAAAAAAAAAAAATCCTCACAGGCAATATCACCGCTTTCTTTCAGCTGGCTCTTCAGATTCAAAGTGTGTTCCAGATAGCTTTGGCTGGGAACCAGCACTGTTTGCCAAGTAGGTTACCCCGCTGTGCTCTTAAACATAAATCTGCTGTTAAATAGTAACTTCTCAACATGCAGACAAGTTGGTCTAAGTAGCTTGAATCAAAAATAGAAACGCTTATGGGATGTGGATTGGTGTTAAGTTAACCACAAGGGACTAAATGGATAAACATAGCAGGTTGGAAATGTTTCTAACATGAATGTAAATCTGAAATATGTCTTGATCTCAGTGTGAGTCTCAAATTGATGTCACATGTGGGAGAGGGATCATTTCACCGTCTACCGTCCTCACATGTAAAGTGCGCAAGTCCTTAAATCTGCAAATTTACAGGACTATCAGCCTCATCAAAAATTATATATCAGCGTGGTCAGATCAAATGAATGTGATCACCATGAGGGTTGCATCCATTTGTGCAGCGACGCTGTAGAGAATGATCACTGTCATCCCCAAACAATGGAGCTTATTTATGAAGTATGACAATACTGAGACATTCATGATTATTGATTGGTATTGTTAGCAGCTTTAAAAGAGCCATATGTCTTCATCTTCATCGATGACAAACGTATAACAAATAAGTTTACCACACTGTGTGAGCCTGAAACCCAAAGGGGACATTTTAGGGTTCTGATACACATCACAGGGCTACTTCATTACATCTCGTGTCATTACAGTGAGATTCTCGCATGAATTAGCAAAATAGATGAATACAAACCTTTTCCTTGACAGGCACATTCATAAAATAACAGGAGGGAAAAGTTTGTTATTGAAATACAAATGAGTGTCTTATTAGACAGGTGTGCAATTATTCCGCCGTGATAAAAACAATATCATAATACACTTAGAACTTTAACAGTGAAGCTCGGTGAGAGAAACGCAGCATGTGGGTTTGGGGCCCCATGCATCATAGTCAAGTGTGAGTCCTCTTGGAAATGTGTTTATGAAAATAATCTATTCTCTATTTGTTTGGATTGTCACAGACAGGAGGATGTTGCTTCCTCTCAAGGTTAGTGAAGTTGCTCAGATGAATGGTTGTTTGAGACTGTGCTCATATGTCAATGTTTACCCCATTAGTGACAGCTCCGAGGCAGTAGGACACTTAATATTGTCTGCGGAGCCCCGACTGTCCCCGTGTGCCGGTTCAAAAGTTCAGCCACTTCCTCAAGGGTCTCATCACATTCTCGCCACATCTTGATTTTCAAAGCTACACCAAGAGACTCGACCTGTCAAGAGAGATACCACAAAAAAAACATGATGGAACACAGGTTTGGAGCCGGGGCCTGTCCGGCCGGCAGGACTGCCTCCTGGCTCTCTGGTTAGGCAGCCTGAACCATGAAGCTCATATTAAATGCTGCATAGTAGTCCACAATACAGCTGCCTGTATCCAGCTAAAGGAGAAATTGATTGTTCTGGAAACTGATGAAGCTCAGGCACAATTAGATTGCAAGGCAGCGCTGTGAGGTGAGAGAGCACCCTGCCTGCCTCTCTGTTGATTGATGGTAAAATAATAACCGCTGCGTATTAACTATAGAGTTCACCACCAGGTTAAGGTGGGCCAAAAATTGCTGTTCTTATTAGATTCCGATATGACTTGCGATGTTTAAAGATAATTTTTTTTCTTATTGTATCTGTGAACGGTCATTTTTGCACACAGCATCCCAAAAACATGTATGGGAGAGTTTTGAGTCAGTGGAGTGCCGGGTCAGGAGGCACACCAGGACGTTCGCGAATGTTATTCTGACATTCCAGCCCACAAAAACACATGTCAAGCTTATTCAAATACACACTCACACTGAGGGTCAGGCAGGTTCCAATCACGTTTCACTGTTTTTCATATCTCCTACACTGCATGAAGATAGTTCTCCTAAAAAGCAGGGGGAGCATTAGTTCATCTTATTATTGAATTTTAAGATGATTATCCCCCATTTGTGCACACGTCACAAAACCAGACCAGTGAGCGCGCAACCATATTATTATACATTACCAAAGAAATATTGTAGGTTTACTTGGAAATCTTTCCAATGTTTAGAAAAGATTAGGGAGGCAATCAAACAGCAAATATATTTTTCTTGAGGAGTGTTTTCTCAATGTGTGTTTACAAAACGATTGCGTTTCATGCTCAAAGTGCATAATCCTGCTGGTCATTTGTTAGCCGCTGTGTCTCCCATGTGGAGGTGAGGCCACTGGCGTAGTGTAGGGGTGTACAGGAGGTGAAGTCTTATAGTAGCATATCAGAGCTCAGGGATTCACACTCATTTATCTCAATTTCTTGCACACGGTGCCTTGTAATAAAGGCTCAAGTGAAAATGGTGTTTATCATTGGAATGACAACATCTCCCAGATGCTGCAAAAGAAATCTAGGGAATAGATAATGCATTACAATAACAAGTCCTTAGTCTGCGGAGAATTCAATTAGGAGAGCCTTACATCATGATAATCTAGCGGAGGTGGACTGGTTCATTTAGACCAGTGGATAACAGAGCACAGGGAGGTCTGGTTCGTGGGATCAGGGTTAGTTGCAGTATAGACTGCATACATCAGCAGCCCTCCCGCGTGGGGAGCTTTTCCCCCTAGTGGATTAGAAGAGAACTGCATGTCTGATCTGCTTGTAATACACATCATGAGGAATGTGTTTGACTGCAATAGAGTGAAAACACCCACAGGTGACCAAAAGCATCTTAGGAGGTTTCAGTTTCTATTTGAGAACTAACAGGTGATCACATTTTTGGCCAAAACGATTTGAAATATGGGAGTTTTCCTATCGATGTGTGTAAATGTCAGGAGCAGCTGTGGTGGTCGTGGTGTGTTGTTGCCGGGCATGTCTGTTCTGGTGTGGTGGTTTCTTGCTGTTCGGTATTTTGCATGTCCTCCAGGGGACAGGGGATGGTGGTGGTGGTGAGGGGGGGAGGCATATGACTGGGCCAGGCGAAGCTGAGCCAGTCAGTCCGATGCTTCCGCAACAGACACATTTCTTTGACGTCCTTCTGTCTCCTTGTCATCAGCCCACTCATCAGCACGGCTGCAGACATGGTGACGAGCCGGATGTTGCTTCTCCCCATTAGCAAGCAGCTTCAGATGCTTTGCATTTAGGAGCTGGCGACTGCAGAACAGGTGCACATGTTGCCACAAGGGCAAAATGGACATTTTCAGACTCCTTCCTCAGCAGAGCTCCGTGCTGACATAACATTTACCACCCACCAGCACTTACTATGTTTAGATCTTTAACATTTACATGACCATGCTGTGATTTATTGGTGCTGTGATATGTGGATCCTTCGCACAGGGATGCTAAGGTGTAAGGTCTAACATGTGAAAAATGGTGAACACCTATGCTGTAAGATTTCTGATTTTTGCGTGTGAGCAGAAAAAGCCAGTCTAATTTTGCAGCTCTGCAGGCCTTAGTGAGACAGTATTTTTGTTGTTTTTTGCATTACCAATTGTCTGAATACTGCAGTATAATTACCTTTACTGGGATATTTATATTTAAAATGTGTGTACTCTATGAACAGGAAACGGTATGAAGCGAATTGGACAAACTGTTTTGATGGAAAAGCACAAACCAAAGTGAGAAACCAATAAGTACTCCCAGGATAAAAGTGTGTTTTGTGTAATTGCATACTGACTTACAAGAGCAGCCTTTTGTCTTCATGCTGAGCTGCGGGCAAAGCAGTGCATTGTTTGTGCTGAACATGAATGCTGACCTTTAACCTCTATGGTGGCCTCTGCAACCCTCCCCAAAGGTTCACAGGAGGGTCAGAGAGTCCCTGTGCCTCCGTAGACAGTGTGTTGATGGACGCTCCAACCCCCATCTCATCAAAACTCCTCAGTAAGTCTGGCGGTCTCAGTCAGACATAAACACACACACACACACACACACACACACACACACACACACACACACACACACACACACACACACACACACACACACACACACACACACACACACACACACACACACACACACAAACCAAACAAACACAACTTGACTTGGGAAATGTTGTGGGTCAACATCTAATATTAATTAAAATAAATTATATGGGTAAATGACATATTTTCATATTAATAAGATCTGAATACATAAAGAAATTAAGCCTATTTTTCCACAGTGATCAATGAAGCCCGCCTTTACTCTGTGTTATGCTGTGGCATTCAGGACCTCAACTGCTGCAGGGGATTCATGTATTTTCCAATGCAATGTGGCTTCAGGCACGACCAAGTGGGGTTGATACTGATCACATGAGATAGCACATGCTTCGAGGCAGAACATCCACTGTGTCCCGTATACAAGATGTGCAACATGGGGATGGTTTTCATTCGGAGAACCTATTAATACTGCAGATCTTGCGTTCTCACTGATTTCAGCATGTAAATGATTTTGCGTGAGCCCTGAGCTTGGCCGTGTGTGTGCAGGGATTCCTGTGATAGGTTGTTTAGGGATCAGATTAGGCCCCGTGTCATTTCATGCTAGAGATGATAATAATGGCCGCCACTGCCGAGATGACTGTTGACATCATTACTCATGTGTTCTGCCACACGCATCAATCTTCACATGCTGTACAGGCGCTCTTTGAGGTGAATGAATTTTTCACTTTGGAGTTCAGAGCAGGGTCATGCAGAAACACAACCTCGGGAGTAGCACAGCAGGTAAACAAAAAGACTTGCACCACTCATTTTTCTTTCCTTCTTGTTTTTTTCTCCACGGTACCAGATTATTTTGTTCAATTCTGCTGCTCAGCAGGATGATATCTTACTGTACATGGCGCTGTGTCTCCGATACGGATACAGATGCATGATGCTATCAAGTTCAACGACATGCTGTGGTGCAGATGTAGCATGTTGAGATATAATATGCATAAAACTGTCGGATGGTTTAAAGCTTTGGCAAATTTCAAGAAGAAAATCTTGTGAAATCCCCTCATGAATGCATCAATTATGAGATCATAGGAATGTTTCTTCAACCATGCGATACTATAGTAATACGATATGTAGTCTTGTACTGCTAATTCCATGCTCTGTTGACCAGTATTCACAGAAGGACAGCTAATATCCAATGAAACAGTGAGCCTCAATGAAGGTGCATGTTATTTTGTAAAGTCTTTTTATGCTCCTTTGGGGTCTCTGGAATCTAGGAGGACAGTACAGATACAGAAATGATGGTGTTTTTTTCTTTGACAGGTGGAGTGAAAGTGTAAGAAAGGTGAGATTTACCCTCCTAAATTGTGTGCTGTCATCTCAACAAAGTATGTTCAGGAGGTGTGAAAGGGATCATTAGTTGTGTGGCAGTGGAAGCCGCTGTGTTGTCAGCTACCTGCTATTTACTTCCTCTCATTACTGCATGCAGGCTTGTACTGGTGGGAGTGTTAACATCATTAAAATGACTGTCATTAGTCCTGTTCCACACTGCATGGTGAAGTTAGTCCTGGGGAGAAAAATGAAGTATCTTTCACTACCAAACCTCTCTGCTGCTGCAGATCCTGCATTGGGAAGGCCTCCATCCAGTTTTCAGACTTTCAGACAGAGAAGAGACAATGGCTCTGCATTGCAAATCTAAATAGCTTTATGAATGCAAAATTTATTGCTCAAACAACAGCTGAACTCCTAGCACCAAAAATTTCTGCAAATTCACAATTGCTGCAGATACGTTACTATGCAAAACACGAAACATTGCAATTTTGCCAAAATCCCTCTATAGGCTAATGTTATGATCCTGAACTTGCCATGTGACTACTGATGCACGTTCACCAACGATTATTTTGCTAAATCTTTAACTTCACACACTGTGGATTGCGCCTCCATTGTGGCATTCACCCCCCAGCATCTCACGTTTGGCACCTACAGCAGGATCAAAACAAACAATGTCCCTCACACATTGTCATTTGCCTTACGTGGCTGGATGTTTTTGTAGCCAACTTCAAGGCCTCAGCAGCAGCTGCAATCACTTACGGCAGTCTGGCTCGCTGCTCAGCCCCTCCATGCCCTCAACTAGTTTCCCATCATCCTTGAGGGGGTAGATCTCCTTGCACTCAGTTTCAACCCCCCCTGCTCTGTGTCTTGCCTCGCTGAGACCTCCTCGACCTCTGCAGAGGTGACTGGAGAAGTGGAACATCCAAGAGCACAGTCCTGTGTAGCTGCACAGAACATGTCCCCTTGACTGAAAGTGGATCCACATACTGTGTTTCAATGCACCTTTCGCACAGGGAGTTCAGAGCGTGCCGGGCTTTCAGAAGCCCAGCGCTGTCCAATGGCAGCTCCGGGATCGCTGTGCGGCTGGTCTGATTTACGGCACATCATTAAGTTGGTGCATTCCTTCTCCCTGTGGCCCAGGTGGCTGTGGGGCCCGAGGCCCCAACTCACAGGAGCAGAGCAGGGAGCACAGCACATCCAATAGGACCAGCCACAGTCCAGTGGATCCAACTCTATACCACGATCGTGCCACACTCGCTTGACAGGAAGCACTGAAAACAATACATTTTAGCACCTTCTGTGCTGAAGAACGTTGCATGTTGTATTATTTATAGGTGAGCGATCCTGTTTTCATTCATGAAACAACACCAAAGATCAGGAACAAACACACAAGACTGTGCACTGACCTACGCAGCAGCAGGATGTGTTTCAAACAGGCAGTCATAGATAATATCAGATGAGAGGAGATTCTTTCTCCACAAAAACAGGCTGGTTCAATTTAAAGGTCTCACTGAGGAAAATACTTTGTCTTGTTCCTCTAACAAACATTCATTTTATTGAAGATTTATGTGTAATATATTACAAGTTGTAATTAGTAATTTACACCCCGGTGAATGAATGATCTGCCAAACATGGTCTTTATTCATCTCCAATATCCCAGCAGTCAGGAGCCACTGAGGGTTGAGTGGGTTCGATGCATTTTTAGAGCTGCTTTGCCCTCTAGTGGTGACTTGTCGTGCCTGAGTCCACGCAAATCCTCACCTCCCCACACACACACACACATCAGCAGCCAGCCAGTGAAGGAACCACAGCCTTCATTTAAACTCTTTGAACAAGTAATAAGACGACTTGTCAATCTACACGGGATTTCACATCAACAGCTTTGTGATTTTTCTCAGACTGACAGTAAAAGAAATTAGGTGTTAGAGATTTCAGCACTTTATGAAAATTTACAAGCAGACTTTAATATTTACAAGGCTACTAAAAACTTTGGCAGGCCTCTCAGCTGACCCTACGCATTAGTGACATACTGTGGTTTACGCTGGGGAGAGAGAGAGCTTACAGAATCTGGCTGTACGGCACGTTGATTTATCAGTTTTATGGTTTGTTATAACTTGAAAATACACATGTAAGCGAGGAAAAAAACCGTCTCAGCAGACAGGACCCCTGGGTGTCTGACATCGACTAAATCAAAATCAAACATCCCCTATTTGGTGGTGTAATGTGTGTGTAGGTGCTGTGTGAGGTGGTGTGTGTGTGTGATAAGAGTAAGAGACAGGGAAAAAAGTTTTAGTCAGTATCGGAGATTAATTCTTTCTGGAGGGGAACAAAGTACTTCCTGTTTGATGTTTCTGTGTGTGTATGTGTGTGTCTAGGTGTGTGTGTGTGTGTGTGTGTGTGTGTGTGTGTGTTTGTGTGTGTGTGTGTGCCTGAGCGTGTGTGTGTTTGGAGCCCCACAGAAATGGATGTTGGTGTTTGTGAAAAGCTCCTCAGCCCCACGCTGACAGAGGTAACACGAAACAGCAGACAGTGTGCCATTTGAGTCTGACTCCGATGTCTTGACCCGGCCAACTGGACAGGCCTGACGTCCAGCTCTGGCTTATCTCTCTGGCACAGCGTTGTTCACTTCACACTCAGCTGCTTTGATCGTCCACATTTGCATGGGATCGCTGAGACAGAAACAGGTCCGCGTGCAGCATTTTGGGATCATGTGGGTATCACAAGGAAGAAAGAATATGAGCTGTAAATATAAGTCTCCCAAAGCTAAGCACTGACACTGACTTTCATTTAGTGGTTTTGTTTTTATCACGTCTGCTGCTATGTTCTTGTATTATGCGTCCTGTCTGTTGGATGCTGTGTTGTCATTATGTTTAATAGTGACCTATAGCAAGAGACCACAGATTATAACTATCTCTAAGCCACAGTAACAATATGATAGGTGTACTATAGTGTGTGGCTCCTTACCCATATTAATTACATCTAAAAATATGAAATAAGATCTTTGCATCAAATTATTGTCAAGATAATCATACAAATTGTAATATTACATTTAATCACTAGCATGAAAACCTTAATGATTGGTTGTTTTTATTCTTACAGTCCTCTTAAGTATTAAACATATAGATTTAAACTGAATATTCCACAGCATCAACATTAATAATGTTTTTTTCCCCCTGTGAGTATTCATTGACATTTATGTTTGATAAGCACATTGTAACAGTTACACATAGGCTGCTGCTCAAAAACTGGCACTTACCAAACATAAATATGTCAGCAGAGTATTTACAAGTCACAGTTATTATTCTGTGGTCGGAGCAGAGTGGTCGTACACACTGCGCCCAGCAGCGGCGGCGGTTCACTGGGAGCTCTGTGACCACACCGATATTCCTATTCTGCTTCTGCAACATCAGGGGAATGAATTTAATCTTCATGATGAACTGCCTGAAGCACAGCTTCATTCTCTCGGTTATGTAAGGAAAAAGTAGAAAAAATAAACAAACATCGTCCTTGTGTCCACATGAGTGACCTTAAATGAGGTTAAACACAGTTACACGTTACCGGATAAATACATTCCTTTGATCCAAGGCCTCGCTGAATAAAATGAATGGTTCAGTAACATAAAACAAAGTTTCCTATGGCTTAACCTGTGTCTATCTTTTATTTATTGACATATTATATCATTTAAGTTACTTCACAAGTCTCTATGTAACCATTAAAACTTCCAGCAAGACAAATACGTTGAAATACAGGTAACACCTACGCAGAAAAGCCCAATCCCGCTTGCTGACACACTAAGCCTACACCCGTCACACAAAATAAATGTTCCACCCAATAGGAAAGCAATTTTGCAATGCATCACTTTAAGTGAGTGGACCTCTGTGCCGCAACCGGTGTCAGTTAACCTTTCCTTAATTTATCTTGTCTTGTTATAAGCTCTCAGGAACAACTCTATCCTTTTAGCACCATGTTGCGAGTGAAAATGTGAGTCGGCAGCACTGGTGGCGTCTGATTTTGTTGCCTTGCTCCTCACTGGAGTCGATGCAGCTGTTTCCTTGAAGATGCAAAGAAATACTAGCGTTGCAACATGAATGCAGCCCCTGTGTTGCTTCCTGCTGTCAGGGCGCCATCATTAGTGCGTTTAAATGAGAGGTTGATGAAAAAAAAATTGCTGTAACTTTCACTGTTGATTTACTGTCGACACCTTCGCACAGCACAGAAATATCAAGCACTTGATTTCAGGAGAAAGCTGATAAAGATATGTTATTATCAGAGAGGAGGAGGTACTGAACTCCCCTCTGGCATTTAAGAGGCTGCATGAAAATATTTATAGGCATCATCCAACATCATCATCCACTGACTGCCAAATGTAACAAAGAATAGCTCATTTATTTATTAAAACTATAGCGTGAGAAGTGAGAATAAGTAGAGCTGTGTGAGTTTAATGAAGCCAGTGTTGAAAGCAGAACTACAGAACATGATTTCATCTCAGTATTAAAAAAAAAAGAAGAGTGCAACTTTTCCACTCATATAGGGCATCATCACTGTTGCTCAACAACCTCACACATATTTTGGTAGGATTGTCACCACAAGAAGGAAGCTGTAAACCACTGCAGGAAGCCTCTTTTCATTGTGCATAACATCACCTTGAAAACATGGTGGTCCCCTGTAGACCCCAAGCAAAGCCTCAGAACAACGCCTACCGCAGAATTCTGTAGGATCTGAAATTGATATGCAATTATACAACTAACCAATAAGTTCACTTGTAAAAAACCCCCCAAATCTTTCCAGTTTTGGATGCTTTCAAGTAACATGCTTCAGTTTGGCAAGTTTAATTTTTAGGACTTGTTTATGTTGTGTTTATTCCCTCTCATTCCCTGGACACTTTGGTAACTCCAGCCCTTCATTAAGCCTTATTATGCACACCACTCACTCCACATCTGGCTTGGGGCTCCCAGAATGGCTCATTTGCCTTGCTTTTTATTGCAGTCATATAGTTGGAGTTGTAAATGACTATGTGGCTGTGTATTGTCTACTGCTGTGGGGAGCACACAGAGTGATGTGGAGCATGCACAAGTTGGTTGCACATCACATCCGATCCTCTCAGAAAGGTGTTTGGTCACAAGTGCTAACACTGTTAAAGCTTTATGGAAAAAAATGACATTTGCATCAACAGTATTTACATTTAATTCAGTTTAGCTCCTGGCTTTAGATTGGATGATCATTTAAGCAAGTGGTACATAGGGATTGGCAGCTCTATAACTCCCTGAGACAGGTTTGTCATCTGTGTCAATGAGCCACCAGGGAGCCGGCCCTGATATCAAACCCAGAGCTGATGGATGACCACAGTTCCAGCTGTTAAAGCACTGTCACAAACAGGTTTCTACATAGCCTGTCACTGAGTGTGTGTGTGTGTGTGTGTGTGTGTGTGTGTGTGTGTGTGTGTGTGTGTGTGTGTGTGTGTGTGTGTGTGTGTGTGTGTGTACATTGACAAGAATTTAGACTCTTCACACAATACTTTTCTAAAAGCTTCCCATTGTTTTTGTGACAAGTCTAGTTATTTGTGAGACAAATGATTTTAAAGGTAGTCATAATAACAATCTAAAATCTATTGTTTGTCTGCTGTATTTCCATAAATTCTGAACGCAGTCAGAGCATGTAAGAAATAAATGTGTCACCAGACTTTATTCTTCTAAACTTCAGCCTCTCTTTAGACAAATAGAAGATATTTTAAAAAAAATGATTTTAGGGTAGAATCATGAGCTCAAGCCTTCCTTCTAGTTTGGAAATTTAGAATTAAGATTCTAAATTCAGTGTATATTTTTATTAATAAAAAATGTCACTACAATCTCACACACACACATGCACACACACAAACACAAACAGGAATATAAGGTTCAAACTGGCACTGAAGGAAAGCGAGATCGCTGTTGAATTACATCAAACCACATGTCAACTGCTTTTCACTGCCGTCTCTCTCTGTGCTGCTCATTGTTTCATTGTTTCCCTGCCTCACTTCTCTCAGCAAACACGGCTCAGACTAGCTCAAGTGTAAACTACAGTACATCGCAGGAAGGAAGGGGGACCTGGTGGTGGGGGTTGGGAGCAGGATCCCAGACTGTAAAACCTGGCAGCAGCCCTCCTACATTGTTCACCGCCACCGTTCCAGCCCCCAGTTTCACTGTTTTCTCCCTGTGGTCTCTGTATCCTGTTCTTTCAGAGGTAATAAATGTTGCTGCTGCTGATCAGACGGGCAGGAATCCTGACCAAGCTGCTCCAGACCCTTTGTTCTCTCCATGAAGACACTTGTGTGCAGAAGGAAGGTCATACTGAAAGGAAATTAATATTGGATATGAAGTTTAACACCGGTATCATATGGGTTCAGTCACCCACATAGTGGGTTACATGCACTGTTTGCTACCCTGTAAGGAAAGTGTAATAAATACATACAGGCAAGATCAGTCTTTTGACTGGATGTTAACACACCCAAATCTGTAGCACCACCTTGTGGCTGGTCTGAGCTGCCCTCTCCAAATCCAGAGATGACTGCTGTAGTGTCATATATCATCAGTAAGTGATTAAAAACAATAAGTAATTAATAAAAGATGTTTTTACAAACACAGTAAAATTCTGTTATTGTTTTGACAGATTGTAATATGCACTACAGTACATTTCAATTAAAATTCACTTTCTAAAACAGACAAAAGAGGGGATGACCTTTCACAATCACGGGGTAATGTTTAAATAACACTTTCACAATTGATGTTGGTTAGACTGCAAAGAATCTGTTCACTCAGGGATTACCCTGTTCCTGAAACATTTAGCACGACCGCAGCAGGAGTGTGCAGCTTTTGTGGAATGCAGATGCTTCTCCCTCAGTCTATTCATGTGATTTAAGGCTGTCAAGGAAGCGCAGCAGCAGGGCCCACATGAGAGTCTGGACATGACAATGAAGCTGAAGTCCTGCAGAAACGGCTCCGCCTGCTGGCCGGGCACTAGGGGACGAGGAGACAAACAGAGGAAGGGAAGTGACCCCTGAAATTCTCCGTTTAGCTCTCTGGACATGGAGTTCTGTCCTGAAATGACAGGATGTTATTGCCTAAGTAAAGTTTAGATTGGAGAGAAACAAATTAAGAAATCAATGTAGAATCTGAAAAATTTTACAATATTTAAAAAAGCATTTTTGGGTCAGTTTACTCAAATAACTCAGTTATAAGATAAATAGTGATGCATTAACTTTTCCCCTCATGTGATAACTGCAAACACTGGGAAGTAAACATCTCACGACTCTGGCTTTAAATACAAAGCTGGAGACACAGGCACTTTCTTTTTTGAAAACCATTTTGCACGCCGCACTAAATGCAGTCTTTTCATTGAGATCAGAAGGACTGATGAAGCCTGTCATAATCATTTCTATGCTACATTAACAGAGACGATGCTGTAATCTGCCTTGACGCTGGCAAGTGTTGCTGAACAACCTCAAGCATATAGAAACTCCGACCTCCACTCCAGCTGACGTGGCATGTCATCATGTTTATGAGTTTTACAAGTTTTGCATCAGGGTCTTTAAGTAAAACTTCAAATTTGTGCTTTTGTTCAGTATTTATATGTTATTGGAGTACATGGTTCTGTTATACTTTCTCTATCAAATCCAGTGTTCATACAAAAATAAGAAACACTATCAAGTTTATTATTCTATACATCTATATTTATCTGTGCCTGTCTTTTGTATCCTGGAACTTTTGTTATTTGGGATGACAACATTGTGTAGATCCGATCAGAGATCTCCTGGGAAGCACCCCACAGGCACTTTGGCTGTATTTTCAAAATCAATTTCTGTCTCACAGTTGGTTGCAGTGCCACTGAAGTCATCAGGGTCACGCACCTCCCTCCATAGTCGTTTGCCAGCCGCTTCCAACTGAAAAATGGAGCTTTCTTGGATAGAGGGGTATATGAACAGAGATAGCTTGACACCACCATTTGTTTGGCTCAGGTGAATACAGCCAGACAGCAACACAGTCCCCGCTCTGCAGCAGGGCTTGCACTATGGCCAGATCTTACTGGACACTCATTCCTCAAAGAAAATTCTAAAGCTCTGCTCTACACACTGCAACTGTACAGGACTGTGTAACAAAAGATACTGCCGGTCTGTGTTTATGGTATATATTTTGCATTAATTGTCTAAGACTGTTTGTTGGGAGGGAGAATTCATGAAGCTTTTCATACACAAGAAGGGATTTTATGACTGCTACTATATATCATATCTCAGATCCACTAATAAAGAGCTTGATGGATGTTTCTTCACGTGGTACTCTGGGGGAGTAATGTGGCTACAGAAGAAGTTCTTTCATCATTTTGACTTGTGAAAGAGAGGATTTGTTTTTGTGAAGATTTATTTTGTAGATTGGCTCATTTGTTCCTGGGATTGTGTGGAAAATTTCAATGCTTTAATTAAGGGTGACAACATTATGTATACAATTTCTGTTCCTTGGATCAGGAACATATGTAATGTGACTGGTGTAGTGACATGAAGCCAGGTTATGAGGTGTTTTTCAGCTGCACAGTAGAGCTTTTTTCTTTATCCCTTACCTATGACTCAGACATAACCAGTCATGCACTTTATTATCAGCAAGATCTGCTCAAATGTAAAGTTTTAAAAACTCATTATGCAGCAGGATGGTGGACGTTGCTGTTATATTACCATTTTACTGTATTACTTGGAGGAGGCCTTTAATGCTGTGGTGTATTATATTATGTCATACGTTATGGTGTTCTCTTTGTAAAATCAGAATCTCCAAGTGTAAAAGTGAAATAAAATGAAGTTGATTAAAAAAAATACAATTTTTGCAATTAATGAATGTTCTTTTATAGAAAAAGGAAAGAGTTCTTCTGTCCCCCATTAAACCTACTGCTATATGTCACTCCAGTAAAGAAACAGTCAAGAATTTAGCGTGATGGTGGTGGAGCAGCACGCTTTTTTCAAGTTGCTGTACTTCAGTGTTAAATTTGTGTAATTCATCTAAATATGAATCCTATAGCGTGCATCCTGTTCATCACCAGCATCTGTGAATTTCATCTTGCGTCGACTGTCACGCTGCTGTAATATTCATGCGTGCACACGGGTATTAACAGAAACAGCTGCCTTGAGTGTAATGAATTACAATCTGTGGCTGATTCAGTATTAGACTGGGTTACTGCTCAGCCCCGCAGGAAATGAATTGCCCTCTATTTAACATTACAAATTACAGGTGACCCACAGTGAGGAGAGCTGTGGGTTTGAAAGATGCGACAAACAGATTTAGAGGGGCAATGATTACCTCCTAGATTCCTGTTGTGCAAATGCAAGAGATTAAATGACAGACGATATTAGGAAATAATTTGTGATTCCCACCGTGATAAACCTAATGCAGTTATGAGGCAATGAATATGTCTGTTTTTGGCACAATTAAATCAAATTAAGTATTAGATTACATTACATTGATTTGTTGTATCGCAAATTGTCATGTTGATGTTGCAAGCAGAAGGTAAATGAGGATATAAGGTTAGCATTGCTGCAGGGGCGGATTTGTTGGGGGGGTGGGGTGGGGGGGCTTACAATGTGCTGGTTTGAGTACATCTGGTCTGAACACCTCCGGTAGACATCCTGGACCCTATGGTCAGGATCAAATCCTCCCCCCTCAGTTGGGATCATCTGTAATCATAGTAGACGCTGTACACTGAAATCCGGTTGTCACCAGAGTGGCTGAGAGCATTTTTAACTTTGTTCTTTCAGAGATTATTGAGCCGAAGTTAACCACAGCAGTCACATGTTAATACGATATTACCCCAAAGATAAATCCATCAGCCCCCCGGTGGATGCATAGAGGCGAATGTGTTCAAACCCTGCTTTGCACCATTTTCAGACTCCCTCTCCAACCAGTGACTTGGCCATGTTGAGTAATGAAGTGTTGGAGTTCTATAATGAGACTGTTTACAGGGCATGCTTGTTTCACATGAATCAGCCCCAGTGTGTGGTTAGATAAATACCAGCTCAGCCCTGTACAGAGTCAGTCAAAACCTTCTCCTCTGGTCAGGAAATTCCTGTGCAATGAATGAAGAGGAAATCTGCGAGTGGCAGGCGACCACGAGAGCGCTCTGAGAGGAGAGGGTGGAAAAGCTGCGGCCCTTCCTCTGGCATGGGCTTGGGCCAAGGGCTGGCTAGGTGAGACTGATGGAATAATAATACACATCCTGAGTGTTCTTTTCATTAGCAGCACAGTTTCATGTTTTTCATCATCCTGCTGAGAGAAATGGAGAGACCCTTATTTCTGAGCTGGACAAATTACCCGCACCCCTCTGGGAGATGCAGCTGCATTCAATATCGTGTATGCGTGTCTCCACAGTGTGCATGTTTCTGTGTCAGTGTGTTGTGGTGGGAGTCGTGGCTGGATAGAGGGATTTCCTGTGGAAATAAAAATTAACCACACACTCAGGGCTGGCGATAAACAAGCACTGAATATTGTCTTTTACAGGCAACCAGGTAACTCGATTCGTTTTCCATCGAAAGCAAACCTCCATTAGGATATGAAGATTATTTAAAGATGTGACCTCAATCTATCAGTCGTGCAAACCCATCAGTCCAGGTTGTTTGAACTGAAATGACAACATGGCAGTCCGTATTTAGAGCGCATTATCGGTGATTCATATTAGCCCTTAACCAACACAGTTTCCCCATTAACTCCACCTGCAAACACCTCATATCCCATGTGACCTATTTTTCCAATTACCAGCGCCATTACTCTGCACTTCCCCGCCACATCAGCCATCAGCAGATGTCCAGATTAGAGCAGATTTCAGAGAAACTCCTCCAACTGCTACATTACTCTACATTTTTCGGCACTCTTATTACAGAGCACAGAGGGGAAGACTTACAGCACCTCTCAAATGATACAGGCCTGAGTGATAAATCTCTGGCACTAATGCACATGCTTAAGAGTTTTTGACTGTAAATAAAGTCATGGGAGACGTGGTGTGCTTACATGGGGGGGGGAAGCCTTGAGGAAATGGCTTCCCCTTTAAAAGAACATATGGGTGGGTATCTGTGTAGCCAATCAGGGTGCAAGTGGAAAATGCCTTTTTTCCCCCCTTGGAGCACTTATAGAAGCATCGGTGCTGTTTTAGCACTCTCATGTGAACAGTAAAGTAACCCAATATTTGTCAAATTATGAACTGGCCATACCTGAATTGATGAAAACAAACTCCAATATCATTCTTCAGTTTATCCCTGGAAAAAAAACCCCAAAACCCTCACATCTCATTGGCAAACCAGACAAATAACTATGTCCATGTTCTTTCAATAACTGGATAATTGTTCATTCCAGGTCAATATCAAGCTTTTCATGATGATCGTTGAAGTGTCATCCATCTCTTCATGCAAACATTGGTGACACCTTAACTGCCTTTAATAATGCTCATCTTGTCAAAATATGGTGATTATCAACTGGTATCCATGGCATCCATCGATGGTCGTGCAAATCAGTGATCATCTACTTTTAAAATTATCCCGTGGCGAATAATCATCAAGCATTTGTTCTTTTTATTGACGCATCATGTTCATTTACTCTCTAGCAAAATTCCACACAAAGTAAAAGCTCCTTGTACAACGCCTGGTACCATTGATAATCTGTCAATATTAACATGCTTTAATGATAAATGTCCACAATAACACAAGGATGTATGACGCAGGGTTGGATAATAATTCTTTTTAACAAACACAAAACAAACAGATCTAATTGATTCTTTAGGATACATATTGAGCAGGGTAACCTGTGAGAGCTTTCTGGTTTCATCCAACATATCAATTTAGCACATAGCAGAATAGCAGTGAGGTCCAACATTTAAGCAAAAGAAAAGTAGACGTGTCCTCCTAAATCATCTGAAAGCATCAACTCTTTCAAAGAAATTAGGATTGACAGCATCTGTCAGAATAATGTTAGCACTTGTATTTCTGCAAACCACAAACAGGAGGTAACTTCACGTCTCTTTATTTTTCATATTCTGCTTCTTTGAATAAGACTCACATGCTGTGAACACACAGCTTGAGGTCTGATTTTAGCAAGTACAGTACAAATCGAAGGAATGCATATTTAATTCAACACATCTGCCTACAGAAAGTGTTTTGCCTTGAATCCACCTTATTAATAGTTCTTCTTGTTTTTTTGCAATGCATAAGATGAATTTATTTCCCCTTATTCTCTGCACGCCACCTGAACTAAGGTCAAATGAGGCAGAAGTTACGCTATATTGCTAAAAGTATTCGCTCACCCATCCAAATAATCTGAATCAGGTGTTCCTATGACTTCCATGACCATGGGTGTATAAAACCAGGCACCTAGACATGCAGACTACTTTTTTATAAACATTTGTGAAAGAATGAGTTTCTCTCAGGAGCTCCAGCGTAGACCCGTGATAGGATGCCACCTACGCAGCAAATCTAGTTGTAACATTTCCTCACTCCTAAATATTCCACAGTCAATTGTCAGCTGTATAATAAGAAAGAGGACGTGTGTGGGAATGACAGCAACTCAGTCAGGAGTGGTATACCACATAAACTGATGGTGTGGGGGTAGAGTAAAGAGGTCGCAAACTTTCAACTTTCACCAGTGTACAAACTAACGTCCATAGACATGGATGAGAGTGTCTGGTGTGGATGAACTTGACTGGCCTGCACACAATCCTGACCTCAACCTGATAGAACACCTTTAGGATGAATTAGAGCAGAGACTGATTTAACATCAGCGTGTGACCTCACAAATGTCGTTCTATAAGAACGTTCAAAAATTTACCATGAACACACTCTTAATCCTTGTGAACAGCCTTCCCAGCAGTGTTGAAACGTTTATAGCTGCAGAAGGTGGACCGACGTCACATTGAACCCTATGGATTAGGAGGGGGTCAAGGCAGGTGAGCAAATGCTTTTGGCGATATAATTAATTTTACACACACCACTGCTATCTTTCCAAGTGATCAATGATTAATATAGATTATAGAACTATTTTTTAAATAAAAGACCTACTGCTGCTTCTTGTGTGAGTTTCACTTTGAATTTTCTGGTACTTAAACTAAAGGTTGAAAAGGGAGGCAACGTATTGACTATTTACATTAGCTTTCACTGAAGTGGAAACCACCGTCATGCAGACCATCAAGTGCTAATTGGCTTGGAAATTGAGCAACACTATAATGAAACGGATTCCAGATGAAACAACAGTGATGGAAACATCCTTTTAGTAAATTTAGCAGTTCCAGCATGCTGCACCAAGCCTCGTCTGTTCACAACATCTTAATGATCTTACAGGCTGAAGCACAGGCTTTCTCTTTGTTTGAATAAAGTTAACTCCTGCAGTTGAAGTTCTGGTTTGAGTCCGTGTGAAAGTACTCTTCCCAGCTCGTACGAGTGAAAGTATCTATGGCGACGACGTCCCGATGGACTCAGCACAGATGGAGCAATTAAAGGAGAGCCACAACAATTGACTTTGTTGAGCTGCATGTATTGGAGAGAGAGCAGGACACGTCCCATTTAGAATATATTACTGAAGTTCACAGAAAACAATATAACTAGCCACAGGAGGATGGAAAATGTGAGGTTGCAACAAAAATAGCCAGCAAGTCGGTGTTGTTGAGGGACTTCTAGATTTTACTTTTAAGTGCATCATAAAAGCGAAACTGTGCACTTATGTGCAGTGAGTACACCAACAGTTAGTTTTATTTCAGATGGCTACCCACTGTATTTTAGACATGTCCAAACAAATGATTATAAAAACGTCTTATTGCATGCACTGGCAGAATTTTGTCTTGTTCCTTCTCAACAGTTCCCAACGGTTCCAAAACTCAAAATTGTGCACTGGTTCTACCTTAATGAGAGGATTTATACACTACAAGTTTCAAAAGTAGCCGTTCTTGCTCCTGTGTCAACTATAGATCACTTTGAGGAGTAGACCAGTCTCCCCTGGCATGTTGCCCTCTAATAGACCGTCTCCTCTGCTCAGTGAGAGGGGCACAACAGCAGGAGGGAGGTGTTAGGAATTGTATTTCCTCACTCATCACGGGGTCTGCCTCCAGCCAGAGATATCAGGACTCTGTGCAGAGGTTGATGATGTCAGGTTATAATTAATACAGAAATCTAATTCCACCCACTTTCCATCCGCTCTGACTGAATTGTTTTTTTTTGTGTTGATTCACATTAGACAGCGCCATCTTCTCTGTAAATATTTTAAACTGTTTACTCTTTACTAAAATAAAGAGTACCCTGACATTGTGTAAGGGTACACAATGTGAGGGAGTCACAGTACAAAACACCCACTGAGGTCACAAATGTGGCTTCAGGAGTCATATTAGTAGTCCCAACACAGGAGGGTGTGCAGAGCTCATTCACCAGGACTACGGCTGACTGACCGAATGGCCACCAGACTGGTTACTCTCATTTCTGCATGAAGTTCTTGTCTCAGTGCTACATTGGAATAAAGTGCTGAGTGTCATCTGTGTACCTCCGGTTCTAAAAAAAACCAACTAGTCCTTATAGATAGGGTTATAATTAAAGGGATATATCATTCTATTTTTTTTAACATCCAAAGGAAATAAATCAAAATGTTGTTAAGTATGTTTTTATGGAGTTAAAAAAAATCTTCATGAGTCATACGGGAAGAGTGATATTACACTCACATCTGCATGACGAATATGAAGCTGCAATGAAATTGACTTGGCATAAAAGCTGAGAACATGAGCAAACATCTAGTCTGGCTCTGCTTAAGGGTGTTAAAATCTGCCAACCACCACCTGTAGAATTCACAATCACCGTATCTTTGTTTAACTTTCAACAGAAAGAATAATGACAACAGAGAGTGAAAACACACTTTTAAAGGTGTGTTGTGCTAAGCTGAACACTGTCATTAACTTCACATTATATTACTTTACATTTACATCAATCCAAGGCTAGCATATATGTATTTTCGACTAAACCTGAATGCACAAGGTTGAATCGAAAATCCTGGACTTTTATCACAGCAAATAACTTTCTGTTGTTTCTGTTGTGGCATAATAGTATGATGCAAAATAGTTTACCCTTGGTAATTTTAAGACATACTGTATGTAAATGTAAGCTCTCGGAATATTTCTGTACATGTTTTAGTTTGTGTGGTACTGAATCTAAGGAGCAGCATAGAGATAGTGATGATTGTTTGGTCCACATCTTCACATTTCACTGTAAAAGATATTTTCCATCAACTTTTTCTGCTGTTAACACAAAACTCCTTCGCCCGGACGGAACACTGGATTTTGTCTTCCTCCACCTCATGAGTGCAAAATCTTGATCCAGGATTTGGTCATATTAGGCAGGTCTCTGTGAAAAGGCAGCCACAACATTATCTGATTTTCCATTGCTTGGTTAGCCTGTGTCCACTTTGTCTGCCTCATTTTCCTGCAAGCAGTCCAAGTCTGTGCTGGACCAGCGTGGCTCACATCCTGGATCTCCTCCCTCATGGATTTTACATAATGTGAATTAAGTGTGACTTGTCATTCATTTTCACTTAGGGATATTCAACTTACAGAGACCCTTGAGTCTGTCGACAGAGGGTTGGTGTTTCGGTCTCAGGTTGTGGGTAAAATGACAGAGCGTCCCCAAATGTTAAGAAATGGAGATGACTTTTTTATTCATATGTGCAAACAATAAGAGAATCATATTTAACAGTTATCTGACCAAAATCTCATAGAAGACACAGTCTTTCCCCCTGATATGAATTGATGTAATGCAATATTAAATCTGCATGACAATAATCAGGGGAGGGAGCACATATACTATGTCTCAATGATCCGACGTATGTCTTATGAAGATGCAGACAAAGAGCAATAATCTAAAAAGTTCCGAGACAATGAGTCCTTGCTGCAACAGACACACAATCCAAGCTGCAGTAAAGATATAGATCATGATGTGACAAATGATTATGATGATTATGATATTTCCCACAGACATTTCTTCTTTTTTCATTTCCTGGTAAATTGTCTCAGCTGTCCGGGTGGGCTTCCCTTCCACGGCCGTCTTCACTCTGCAGTTTTTATTAAAGCCAACATTTGTCAGCAGGAAGATGGTTGATATGCAAAATGTGGAACAGCTCACACCTTGCAGCTCAGCTATTCTGGTTAGTTGAGAAATGAGATATGAGGAATACCCCGGTTCATTACAACAGATAAGAGAAATGAGTAATGTTCAGAAGATGTTGGTGTTATTACTCTTTATCATTTCTATTTTTTTTTATTTGTACCTGAGCATGTTTTGAAAGGCAGTGTCACTAAGGAGAAAACATTGGACAATTAGAGTATTTATTAACAACCTGAGATCAAGTCTTATTGTATTTTGTCCTACAATTGTTATAATCCAAAAGAAATTGTGTAAAAAAAAAAAAAAAGTAAAACACAATAACAAAGATTGCTGTGGATAATTTTTACTACATTACCTTCTGCAGTGTGAGATAATTTACCATATTCAGCCACTATATTAATAAACAATTACTTATTACAAATTTGCACCATTCATGGTTTTGCTATTGCCACACAATATAATTGCAGTCCAAATGTCAATATATTCTAGGTGTCACATGATCCCATGGAAATTGAATTAATCTAACGCCTTCATGCACAGGATGAGATGAATTCCACAGGACTCATTGTTTCTAGATTTCAAAAGCTATTACTTTCCAATTTCATGTTTAGTATTTTAATAGAATAATTATAACATTCAGGCTCTGATGTCGATAAGATTGGAGTGCATTTCAGGTCAATAAATTCAAATGAAAGTGGTTGAACTTGGCATACAAAAAGTCATGATATACTGTACAGCAAACAAAGTTATTGTAAGTCTGGATGCAGAATTAGTATCTGTCACAACATTTATGGGCTCAAACTGATTTTTTCCCCCCAATATTTTGTTGTCAAACTTGATCCGTGATACAATAAGGTATAAAACACAATACTTTGAAGGCGAGGCCATTTCTCTGAATATTATTTCTTCTGGCAAGTTGAAGTGAAAGGACCATGCTGTGTGAGGAAATTGTTCTGCTAAGTGACTCTTCCCCTCACATTGCCAAGCAGCATCTCTCCATATAAATGGCCGTGCAGGCTATTTGTCAGGAATGCACATCAATCTTGGTGCGTATCGCCACAGAGCCAGGAGGCAAACCAGCGTAGACTGCTTTTACCAGTCAGAAATGTGTTCAGCTTGTCTCCTCGGGCCATCGCTGCTCTGTACAGTATGGGGCAACAAAGCTACAGCAACTGTTCTGAAGGCTGGTCACTTTCATTAGAGAAGTCATTAAAGGAATTACAGCCATGGATTATTTTTGAATTATAGTAATAATAATAATGGATTAGATTTACAGTATATAGTGCCTTTCTGGACACTCAAAGTCGCTTTTACATTGGAACAATCACACACATTCACACACCAGCGAGTGTCTCACTGGAGGTAAGGAGGGTGAAGTGCCTTGCCCAAGGACACAATAACATATGATTCGGCGGGAGCAGGAATTGAACCCCTGATCTTGAATCATTGGATGACCTGCTCTACCACTGAGCCACTGCCGTCCAAATTATTGTACTCAGAATTTGCTCAGTTCTTCCAGCATACAACTGAAATGCAGCATTACAAAACTGAACAGGAAACAGAGAGAACTCAGTTCTTCTGTTGTGTGTATGTGTGCGTCTTATTTCATATCATTCCAAATTTGATCTACAAGGTGCCGTCCTCCTTGCCGCTTTCTTAAAAATACAAATAAATAAATATATAAATGAATGTGAGCCCAAAAAGCTAATCCAGTAAAGAGAGGAATAAAGATTCTGGTAGACTTTGACAGTTTTTAACTTAGATTTACAGTTTTTACTCACGTTGACTGACCTCACAAGCATGATAAACTAACACTAACTATTTGGAGGCTATATGAACAAGAATTATTTGTGTAGCCAGAGCCTGGTGTATCCTCTTTCTCTCGGAATTGGCCACATGATTTGTTTTGATCTGGTCTCACACCACTTTGCCACTGTCCGTAGTCATAAGCACACCATACTTAACCAAAATATGAAAACCATGTACAACTCTTTTAGTAAACTAATATTAAAATGTCTGGATGATGTCTGACTCTTGAGTGATTCACTCTACAACAGCTGGGGGAGGAAACCGAAAGCTGCACACCATTTTTGATGGCGACACATGAAATAAAGAAACATTCACATCTTCCTTCAGTGTAGTTATTTCCAAGCTTTAGTTGTGTGATAATAATCAGTTATCATAAAAGTGACATATCTATATGTGGATTTCCACCACTTTCCGTCTCCACCCATTTTTCATGCTTACACTGTCATGACCTAGAAGAGTGTGTATTCGGGGGGACGTTTCTGATCTCATGTCCTGTGCTGTGGAATAATGTAAGAGCACTGGTGTGTTGCTGCTGCGGCTGGGAGAGCGTGTTGCCATAAAATATTAACGACTTGGAAGCCCAGGCACATGACAAGATGAATGTAATTGGCCCTCGCAGCTCTATCTGTGCATGTTAATGAGATGGGATGGTATTTAAATCAGTCGTGCCCAAGACACTGTGGCTGCAGTCTAGAAAACCACAAACAAAGAAGCGGTGAGAGAGCATGGATGCACTTAGATAGACACAGAAAATGTCACCGATCCAATGAAGGGATCTAGTGGTATCATCTCTTTATATTATTATTCTTTTTCTCTATTTGTAGCTGAGCCTTTTAGATGTCTTTACGTATTTGAGCCTTATGCAGAAATAGGTTTGTTTCTCTCAGTTTGGACCCCAGAGCTAACAGCTAGCAGATGCTGAGAAGGTTGAGAGACGCTGTGGACAAAAGCCAGATATAAAACTGAAGTAAAGGTGTGCACCTGCACAACACTTGTCCCATCAAGGCGCTGAGGTCGAGCCCCGCCTGTCACCAGTGGTTTGAAACAAAGCTGTAGTCTCTGCTACAGAATGTGTGACCACCTCGGGAGAAAACCCCAAGCTGCAGCGCAGACATCAAAAAACAGCTTGAGTGTGGGGAAACTGCAGCAGATAGCAATAATGTAACCTAAATCTTAAAGGGAAGGAAGGCCAGCTGATGCTCAGTGTGTTTGTGTGTGTGTGTGTGTGTGTGTGTGTGTGTGTGTGTGTGTGTGTGTGTGTGTGTGTGTGTGTGTGTGTGTGTGTGTGTGTGCGCGTGTGTGTCTATTCAGCTCATTGAGAACAGAATGGACTTTTTTAAAGTGACGTCTTGTGGTTCTGTGGTCATCCTCAGCAGCACCTCGTAAAACCACATGCGTGTCCTCTGCTGCAGTCACATGACGCTGGCTGGATGAAGGTGTGATGTATCAAAGCCCTGTGAGATTGTGTTTTGTGCAAACTGGGAGGGACCTGACGCCAAAGGGTGGGGGGAGGTGCAGGCAGGAGGACAGATGGTCTCCCTCATGGTGGCTGAAATAAAAGAGGGAATTAGAGGACTGCAAGGTGTACACTCTGACGGCAATTACAGCAAATAGATTGGAAGTGGACCTCCAGGCACCCAGGGAGGCAGCTCCATGGGGGAGAGCTCCACCTCACTGCATCTGGTTCCTACACCCCCCCCCACCCCCCCGCATACAAGTCAAGATGAAACCACACGCCCCGTCGCTCCGTTAGTTGAGACCTTACTGACCATTAGCATATGGCTGCACATCAGAAAGAGCGAACAAAAAGAAAAAGAAAATAAATTTGTTTTGACGGGAGACTTTGATGGATTTCTGTACCTTTTTTTTTTGCCGGTTTGGATATCTGGCTGAAAGATTTGCAAAACCAATTTCAGACATCCCTTGGAGCTGTTTTGGTTAGTTATTCCACTGCCTGCAGGAGTTTGAAAACAGTCAATTATTTTTGTCTTGCTTGCTTCCGCACATTGATTCTCAAACGATTTTTACTGCCCCTCCAAGTAAGGATATGCAGCAATTGAATTAAATAAGCCCGCCCAATCAATATAAAATACGTAACACATCCACGCTTCTCTTTCATAGCCTGTGGAAACTGAGAATTCATTGCAGATGAAAATGCAAACAAACTAAAAGATACTTTTATAGATCAATGAAAGCTGTCGTGAAGTTTATGGATAACCATCAAATATTTTGAAAATAAAATATTCAGTGCTTTACTTCTGGCCATATTTATGCACAGAATTTCCAACTGAATTCGGGCCTCCGTCCTTTGTCTCCGAAGCCGTTTACGTGGAGATCGGCAGATTCCATTAGCCTTGCCCCGTGGCTGAATGAGTGAAATACCATTTAGAGAATATGTCTCTAACCCCAAAACCTTGTGTTCCCATCAATGCATAAATGATAAAGACGTAGTCTAATGAAACAAAAGGCTCCCTGCCAACATTGGCCATAAAAATAACATTTGAGTGAGAAAGACCCTTGGCTTATCCATTAACCTCAGAAAAATGTCTATACATCTACTTGTGACAGACAACATTGATTAAATCCTCAGTAATGGAGCTACAGTACATCACTTAATAGTTCAGTTAGTGAATTTTAAAATTCAAGTTGTGGTGGTCAAACTAGAAACATGAGGATTATGATTTAAGTGAAATTCAGTCCACAACATGGCAGATAAACATCCTATTATCTCAATCGCCTCAAAGGAGCACAGAAGAAACAGGCACTGCAGATGTTCCACAAAGTAAGGTTATGCACTATTACTGTGGATTCCCATGAAAATGTACCCACAAGGCTTAAACAAAATGAGAAATCAGGTTTTTATTGTATAAATAGGGCCAACTTTTGGCTCATGAGTTATGGCCTCCACAACTGGCTGCTTTCCACTGTTGCATAAATTCATGAACAGTAAATCACTAGCTTTTGAAAAAACAAAGACAAAAAAGAAAAAAGGCTCCAATGCATACAAGATGCTGGAGTAATTTGGCAATGAACATATGTAGCCAATCAAAAGGTTTGCATGTGGTTTATTATTTTTACCAATGGTATATGATGCAGGAGGGAAAACTGACAGAAAACATGAAGTACATAATTAACTATCAGTGAAGATTTCTTTATTCTAACATTCAGATATGGGATATGTTTGAAGATTTCACGCTTTTAGAATTAGAAATGCAGAAGCAGAGAAGTCATGTGAGCTCACTGGAAGCCTGCAAAATGTCAACATGTCCCAAAAACTCAAGGCACAGTCATTATTAATCCATTCCATGCAGAATAGTCATCAACAACAGGAGAATGCACAGACGAAGAAAAACTAAAACAAACAAAATGCATGACAAGTCATGTTTATCTTCTCGTGTGGAGACTACAGAGGGGTTCAGAGAGTTCTGGTTTAATATTTAATCCTGTAACCGTCTTCTCTTGAACATATCGATCATAAGTAGTTAAATATTTTTGATTGTCTAGATTTTTCAAAGTTCTTTCATATTGATACTAAAAAGATCGGCAGCTGGGGTCTGGTTCATTTGGTGTGTGTAGCTAACTAATGACACTTTGTATGCAATGTGTTTTTGAATACAATGTGCAGAGAGCGCTTCAGTAGCTACTTAACATGCAAAGAAGGAAACATCTGACCTCCTGTACTTGACGTCTGTGTTTGTGCTGGATTGGAATATGAGATCAGAAATAATGGAAAGTATTTCTGTAAATAAGGAAATCTCTAATGAAGGAGTAAATTAATGATAATGAAAACATACATGTGTGAAATCACAAAATCTATGATTTTTTCCTGTTTTGTAACCCCTGTAGTTTTTGCTATTCATTGCTCTTCATTTTTGCTCTTCATCGTCTAGGAAAATAATCATGAATTCAGCTCTACCTTTGTTTCCAGTGAGAGGACAGGGTTTTATTGATGACATCATCAATACAGCACAAGATTTACAGGTTCAACAAAGAAAAAACAGTATTTGAAAAAAATAAATAAACAGGGGTGTTGAGTTGTAATAAACAGGGGTGTTTGATTTGCAATTCAAGAGAAAACTAACACTGATCTGGGTACAGCCAATGATTCATTGTGTTCTATCTGTACACATTTTCCTCTAGCATAGATCTGTCTGTCTGTAGTGTCTGTAGTGTCTGTAGTGTCTGTAGGTCATGGGCTGCTGTGGACAAACAGCAGCTGCAGGAGAACTCCTCATCTGACAGAGCACACATTCTCTACTGATTCTTGTACTGACAAACTTACCTTCACTACAACCAAACAAATTTCATTTCAAAGGTATTTCATCTAAATTAAACTCTACTTTTTCCCAGCTAACGACAACATGAACATGTTGAATCCAGTATTTTCATTCAGTTTATGAAGCAAAGCAAATATTTCCCTGTCAAAACATGTCAAGTTACATCTTCAGCATTCTTCATAACAACATTTGAATGGATATAGTGTTGACAGTATCTAATTTTCCTGCAGTAAAATGAGAATGTTATGTATGTATGGGTATGATCTCAGAAAGAGATTTATGTTTTCCCACAAAAAAAACACAAGATGTCAAACAAATAATGGAACCCAATGGCAATAAACATAAATCTAAGCTTTGGTCTTAAACGTAGTCATCCTAAAAACATTTAATCAAATGAAAATGAATCTTATCAGATATTTGAAGTCTTTAAAGAACTATTCAATATCCTCCATGAATGATTTTAATAGAGTGAGTCATATTTCAGGTGGTATGCTTTTCAGATTGTATCACCACTCAACATTTGTCACCTGTCAAATTATTTTCCCCCCGCGTGTCATGTTCATTTGTCAAAACAGCGTTTGTTCAAAGTTACCTACTGCCTCACGTTCAAACAAATCAGATTTGAAAGAGGAGTTTTATTTGGATGTTATATTTACGGTACTAAAATTATTGTGTGTAATTCTAAATGCCATTCATCATAATGTAAGAGCATTTAAACACATATCAGGTCTAATGACTGGACCACAGAGCAGGAATGAGCAGTTGAATTTCACAGGAACAACGTAGTTCATCAGTTCCCAAAGTGCATGTCACAATTCTGCAGAAACAGCTGCTGAATATATCAGCTGAACATGGGTTGCTTGCCAAAGAGTAACAATTGCAGTTCTGTTCAATGTGACAACAATAAACTATAACATTGATCAAATTCAATAATTTGTTACCTGCATTTTAGAGACCATTTAACCCTTTCACATTAATGAGCTGAACCTGGCCAGAGCCCAGAGCTGCCTCTTACCAGAGTTTTAACACCTTAATATTTCTACAGTGCCTGATCAATACCACAGAAAACCATTTCTTATCATTCTTGCAGCTACTTAGAGCCACATCTGAATTATGGTTGGTGTATCCGATGCACATTCATTCTTCCCTCCTGACAGTTTTATGGAACTCATTATCCGCTTTGTGACCATAGCTGTGAATGGAGAACCTGTGGGGGTTTTATGTGTAGCCAGTAGCCCCTCCACTGACCACATTTAATGTCCCCTCAGAAGAAAAAAAAAAAAAAAACAGGGGGCAGAGGGGGGTACAGCCAAGCTCCTTTTCACAACAACAGCAACCTCTACTCATGCACAGAGTGCCAGTGTTGGATCTGTTGATGCGAGGGTGAGGGAGCAGATCGAGAGCCAGACCGGGGTTTTATTTACCTCAGGTGCAACGGTACATTATAACGGTGTTAATGAGGAGCAGATGTAGCTGGGTGAGGAAGGAGGAGTGGCTTGTCAAGGGCGAGCCTACATGGAGGTCCTGTCCAGGGATTGCCAAATCCCCCCTCTTACTACAAGCAATACACCCACTCTTCACGTGTTAATATCTACTCAGCAAGTGCTATTAGCAAACACTGAAAACTGCCTACCGCAGTGATTTAGTGAGCCCCACTGAATGCTGGCTATGTTAAAAGGTTACTTGGATATTACTGTAGTCATGAATGATTTAAACCTGTGAGGAACCTCCCTGTTGAAGCTATTTGAATTAGGTTGTTGGGGCTTTTGGTTAGTTTTTACACAGGATAGGTCTGGCAGAATTTCAGAATTTTTTTTTTTTATTGCCAAGAAATCCCATGTAAATAATAAAAATGTAAGTAATACCAATCATTCCAACTCATCACACTAGAAACTATTACTGTACCTGTAAGTCTGCTATAAACTATTATTGTGTGTCTTGTCAAAGATGCATTCACAAAAATCAGCTGCTCCTTTTATATTTTCTGACTTGCTTTATGCCAGTAAAAATAGTCCCCAAGAAAGACTCTCTTCACTCCAGTAGTACAGTATCCAGGTGTTTTGGGAAAATGAAACTATACATTTGTGATATAAATCTTCAATCTAAACCAATGTCTGTGCTGGGAACCACAGACACACTGGGGGAGCTTAAAGCAATGCAGGTGGGATTAACAACTTTCAGGTTTAATAAGAAAACACTCCAGTACCACCAGCCTTACTCTGCAAACAAATGTTGAGCATGTATAGCATTTTTGTATGATTTAGGTAATTTTTTATTAAAAAAATCTTATGAGCCCTACTGGTCAGGAAAAAAAAAAAGTAAAAGAGCTTGTTTTTGTGAACCTTTCTACCTCTTCAGGAAGAACAACAGCAGTGTATTTTCAGTTCTTTCAAGTGTCTACAAAAATATTTCGATTAAACTAGAGCAACATTATTACAATAAACAAGCAATGCTGATAAAGCAAAATTCCAAAAACTCAATGTCGTATTTCAATGCCAGTAAAAGTGTCTTTTCATAAATCTATGATATTACTGTTTTGCTGTCCCTTAATGCCTCCCCCGGATCCACTCTGAATCCTTCAGCAAAGAGAAATTCAATCCTTTTTGCTGCTGACAATGGAATTGCTTCAGCTTTGAGTTTGCCATTGTGACTTCTTCACTGACTGAGGCCTGGCAGTAATGATCTCCATGGGCCCTCTGTGCATGCCAATGGTGGGCCATAACTGTCTTTATTCACCATGAAACCTCCACTGGGAGCATCTCCTGGTCCCCAGGACAACAATGCTGGCAGCCAAGCCCACAGTTGGCCGGCTCGCCTTTTACGTTTTTATGGGCTTGGCCTTCCCCCTGCTATTGAGGCAAATGTAGGCCATCAAACAAAACAATTTATGACCCAGTCTAAATTTGACCTTGGGCCTTCTGAAATGCCATTGCCCTCAGAAAGTGCAGAAACCCAGTGAATGAAGAGATATGTACACACAAAGAAATGACCTGGCTTCTTTATTTTTCAATGTAGTTCGCATTACTGGAGAAAATTTCTCTGATAAAATGTATGTACAGTAAGTATATAAATATGACAGTTTGGTTCCACATTGCTGCACATGAGACCTTCATGCTGGGATGGATTGTACCTTTATGGCCAGACCACAGATATTTCTCTAGTATAGGTTTTATTTTTTCAGTTAGTGACACAACCATGACCTGGTCAAATTTTGCCTTCTAGTTTTCGAGCAGAGCCACAAGGAATTCATTTTTTACTGCAAGGTTGTGTCTTGCCTCGTCTCCATTGAATAGCGCACTAGATTTCTGTCCCATACCTCTGTGCAAAGCTTCAGTTGTTTACGGCTCAACCTTTCAAGAAGTGGAAAAGCTCTGGATTTTTCCAAATTTGCCTTCTCTATTACAAGCTCTATGGTTTGCATGTATTTGTCACAAAACAAACAGACTTGTCTATCATGAATTAAATGGCATTGTAGATTTAAATGCAAGAAAACATCCTCTTTCCTATGAATATGTTTACACATGTTTGCCCAACTATTTGCATTGCTGTAGAGACTGACCAAGAAGCATGAATGATGCAGTTTGAAAGGAGGGCTCTCCATCTATGTGTGCTATATGGATTCTTCTCACGCATTTCCCTCTGAGACAAGGGCTTTGGTAATCTGTATCCTTTAGTGAGAGAACCCCATGGAGATGCATTAAAGAGATAAATTGGTATCATCCTCAGTGTGACAGACTCCTCATCTGTCTCTGCTCGCCTCCATTGATCACAATTTATTTTATTTGTGTTGTTTCATTATTAGGCGGAAGAGAAGCATTACATTAATAAAGCGCCGATTATAAAGTTAAACAGAAATGCTATACCGTTACATAGGAAGCTAGGGTTAAGGTACAAGGCTCCAGCATGCCTGCCCTTGTATCATCTTACACAATAACTTGTGATTACAGGCAACACAGATCATTCACTGAAGATCTAATTCATTTTTTAACGATTATTAGACTGTTTTCAACTAGACACACTTCTCAAAATGGATTGCCAAATTTTTGTATTTTCCAGTAGTTTTTGTTTTATTGTGCATTTTTTTGATCAACTGAGGGAATCCAATGATTTTCAAATACTGCATAAAGAAATTATGTCAATTTTTGCCTCCTCTTATGACTTTATCTCATTGGTTAAAGCAACACTATGTTTCTACTGGAGTGATTCTGGAGATCTTTCGTTGATCATTTCATTTAATTTCCAGGTACTCAAAATACTGGCGCTGTGACCTGGAATGGACCTGTGCTGCTCAAACTCAGCAATCAACCATTGTATCTCTCCAGAAAGTTACATATTGCTAAAATGAAATGTATTTTTGGTTTGCAAATCTTTTTTGTATCATTGTTTGTCATACGAGTTATAGTTATTCAAATTACACACTAATGATGTAGATAACTTAAAGAAGTAAATTTCATGTTATATTGATAAATGAGTCTGTGCTCATCTGAGTCACATGCATCAGTCTGGTTGAAACGCTTTTGGCTTTTTTACCAGTAGTATCAATACAAACACTAAATGATTTACAAATGGAGGAAGGCATGGAGAAAGGACAGTAACTATCTGTTAAGAAGAAAAAAAAACCTTTGCACGTCACCAACAGACATTCAAGGGTATCTTGTTTGTCTGGAAGAGAGGCAAGAGACAAAGCGGCAGTATCTGATGACCTGAGATGAGAATGGGTCACCAGATTCTATTCATAAAAGCTACATGACTTGTGACACCTAGGAGTATAGCTGTAGACCACGAGCACTGAACATTCATCTCACATGCCCTAACTGGGTGCTGAAAGCATATAACTCACGAAAGGCCCCCTCAAGAGCCAAAGTTTGATTCTGGGGTACTGGTAAAGATATGCTGGTGCAAAATTGTGGACCATATTCTTATAATCATCCTTAGTTCTGATAATCATACATATTACGCAGTAAGGAGACATTTGACATTCTATTTCTAAGGTATAGGATTAGTTTGACCAAAGCATACATGGATTTAGAGATGCAGGAAACAGTCTTTCAGTCTGTTCACCAAAAACGACTTTTAAACAATCAAGAAAGAAATCCTGAGTCACATTTTTGAACAATAAGGAAGTATGGGTTATATATTACAAAAAAGCAGGGAAGAAACTGTCACTTTTTATGTCAGATGTTAAAAGTTAGAAGACCTGAATGTAAAAAAGCCCTAAGTTTGAAATAAATTAGTTCATACAAATCCTGTCTTTTTTTAAGTGTGCTTGAGCACTCCTGAAAAGAGTCTAAAACTCATGTAAAGCAATAACACAAAAAATAGAAACTTCTCATAATTTGCTGAACATTAAACATGCACATGTTAATGAGGGTGTTTATCGTCATGTTTTAGGTAAGACATAATAGCCCCAAATTAATCTCCAATCCACGGTAATCCGAATTGCCTTATTAAAGTAGCATCAGCTGCGTTTGACTGATTGCCCTGATTGGAGTTGTACAATAATTTACTCTAGACAGCTCTTGAATAAGCTCTACTTGGCCAGAAATTTGCCAGTTGAAAGACTTTGTAAAAGTTGGCCGAACTGCTCTATCCCCGGTCAAAGACAAGGAATGCATTCATGAGTAATTTTATAAAATTACTGCAGTTATAAAAATTGCAATAAAGGTTTAATCTTTGCGTGTTTCCTGGTAATTCTTGACTTAGTTCACAGCGAGGCAGCAGCCAGCAGCAACACTGTGGTAAAGGGCTGGGCTGTGTGCTATGTGCCCCAACGGTATGTCATGAGGTGATGTGGTAATGCGCTGACAGCTAGATATTTCAACACCATTTTAGAGTAACCTGACTTAATATTATTTCACATGAGCCAATGTGATTCATCATAAACACACTCAAATATTGAGAAACCTGGAATTGCACTTGTTTCTGCTATGTCTGTTCAACTGATCTGGGAACAGTGACCAGGAGGAAGGGAACTTGGCTTGGAAAAACATTTAGTAACAGTCAAGGGCCGTGTGCTTTCTTAGTAATAGAAGTACATTTTTTAAATGAAAATAAATGGATAAATGGCAGAAAATTGGCAGAATTCTGTCCTCAAAGAGTGCAAACCTCACCAAGGCCAAGATGTTTCACCATTATGTTATTATGTTATGAGTTTCACTTGACTTATCCGTCCGTCTGTCTGTCTTTCTGTCTGTCTGTCTGTCTATTCATCTGTCTAAACACTAGCTAACATTCATGCCAATTTGTGATTCTAATTCTTCATTTGTGATCTCTTAAAATGAAACCTTTCTAACTGTAAATGTTTCTAAATGTGATTCTGACTAAAACAAAGTTGCAACAAAATACATATACAATAGCTTGGTAATAATAGGTAAACAGATTTCCCATTCAGATTAATGTATGGACATTAAAGTTAAAATCAAATTTGGTGAACATGGCAGAACAGCAAAATGTAAGATTAAACATAAAGAATAGGTATTAATAATAAACAACAGTAAGTATTTAGGAAGACAATATTTTTTCTGGGGAGACTTTGCTTTATGTGTCATCATCTCAGTTGTTTTATATAAAGACGCCATGCAGATCCATCTAGTAAAATCAGCTGTGCAAACAGGTATATGCAGAAACTGTGGAACTGTGCATAATTACCTCAAAAGCTGCTCCTGTGTGTGATAGAGAAAGCAGGCCAGCTTTCTTACTCTTCTGATATTCCCTTGCCTCTTCAAAACAGAAAGTATTGCTCCTTAGAATCTCTAGGTGCCCACTTGCTCTATCTAATGATCATATGGAAGATGTTCAGTGCAAAAAAAAAGAACAACCCGAAAAGCATTCACGCTGTGTTCACTTTTCCAAGCAAAAACAAGAGTTATTTGAACCAAATAAAATGAGTTGTAAAATGTGAAATAATGGTAACATGCCCTGTGAGATTTCGCTGTGAATATGCGGTGGCCTTAGTGTGACAGAACTGGAATGGGGCGCTGGATGCGCACATGTCATGTGCTACACACAGCCTCATACAGCAGGAGAGCCTGTTATTTTTACCCTGGCACCTGGAGGTGTTACAGACTTGCTCTGGCCTGCACATTCTTTTCCCTCAGCACAATCAGGTGTGAGAGCAAGTGATCTTCATTCCCTGCAATTAAGATTCTGTCTTCATCTTCTCCTGATACACAATTACTGCTCTGCTGCTGTTTGCTCTAATTGCTCTTTCTGCAGGGATTGGTGGGAAGCCAGTGATTGCGATGGGTAGGGGATTATCTCCTTTCTTTTACTCTGGCCCCTTAAAAAAATAATTTCTAAACTCCCTGGTGTAATTACTGAGTCTCATGATTAATTGTCTATTGAAATTAGCACAGGCCTTGCTTTCATTTTTACTGCAACGAATATTAATTAATGTTAACTCACCCCTTTTTTTTTCACCCATTGCTATGGCACATCTTTTGAATATTCATTGTTGAATTGAAAAATAGGCACCGGGCATTACCTTGAGTCAGAGTACTAACACCTGGCTATCACAGCACATACAAATCAGGAATTAAAAGATGTGTTTTAGGCCATAAATAACACTTCCAAGAGGTCGACAGGTGAAGAAAGCAAGCTCCTATTTAAATCACGCCTCATCTGTTAGTGGAGAGATGTCAGGGAATATGCAAAGCAGCATCTCAGCTTTTGTTTTCCTTTGGAGACGAAAGAATAGTCACATTTAATTCAGTGTGCATTGATTTAACCCTTGTGAAAAATGACAAGTTGAATAAGTGCCATATAATCACATTCAGCATATTGTCATACAATAATGTATAGAGCACAAAGTCACCTTGAATAAAACATTCACCAGAGGAATACATTTGGGTAATAATATGGAAATTTACTCTAAGGTCTGAATCAGATTAACATTATATTCTCCCAACTCTCATTGGCCTGGACCTCAAAATGGACTTGAACATCCACGGTCCCGCAATTTACCAATTGACTTGTAAACCTTTTTGATCAAAGTCTCACACGACTTGAATTTTTTTTTTTTTTTTTTTGTGAACCAAAAGGAGCTCAAAATACAATTGTTACAAACTGAACCAAATGTGCTCAATTCATATTTCCTTGACTTACAAAAACATAATCAAAAAACATTTGATGTCATCAGGTATTGCATTTCACATAAATGAGATTGGACTATACAGTATTTACTTGGTTCATTGTACAGTTTCTTATCGTATTCTACAATTACAGTATATGTGTCCAAAAACTTTTTAGTCTTGCATTCTTGGAAATTTTAAATACAACACAGGTCAGAATTTTATCAGTATATTACTGTATATTAATGGTAATGAAATTACATTAGTACGGCAGTGAGTGAACTGTACTATGGAGAGCATCTTTCTGCTGTGACTGACCACTCAAAGTACTTTTTACCATAAGGCAGCATTTACATTTTCACACATAAGAGGCTAACATGCCAGGCAAGGCTCCACCTGCTCACCAGGAGCCGTAAGCATTCGCTCTCCCAGCGATAGATGGGATTCGCTGTGTAGAGTACACAGAATGAAGTGGATGAACATTCTATCTCCTGAGCTACAGATACCCCATTAAACTACTACGATTAATAATAAGAAAATAAATGCTAATTATAAAGAAACATTTATTTGTACAAATAGTGGTTTATTACAAATTAGAAAAAAATTACTGCATGTCAATATTTTGACTCGTTCCTCAATGAAGGTTATCCTTCGAACATCTATGTTTGAAGGGTAAACGGAATGTAAATGGTTCTTTAACTTTCCACTTTCAGTTCCCACGATTGTCTTTCTTTTTCCCATGTTGCTCTGCCTTTTATAGTTAGGTTCAAGGTGCATTTTTCTAAATAATCTAAAGCTGTGTGCTCAGGTTTCATTGTAAATTTACATGAAAATTTTACAGTGCATTTAAAGGACTAAATGCATACTGTACTGCAGAAAATATATGTTGGAGTAGTGGCCTTTTCATTTTTTATTGACACTGATAATATGGGGATATGATTATATTACAGACCGCTATTTATGGAAATACTTTTTCTCTGTTCTCTCTTACAGTCCCTCTGTCCTGTTTTTATATGTGTGCACAACCATTATCTTACCTTACTTAATCTGCGTTAAGATAAAGGGATCATATTCAGCAGATGAATATGTCCTCACCCTTCAGCTTCTTGTACGACCACAGAATAAAATAGCAGCTGCTGTGAAACGGCTGTGACATAACTTGATCGACGCAGTGACACACACACCAATGCTTCCACCCTGTAATACATCAGTGCCAGGAAACAGTGGACATAGAGACACACTGATTGAATCAGGGGCCATGCAGCCTCTTGGGAGAGTTCATCTATACCAAACCAGTAGCAAACATTCACAAATCCCTTTAAACTGTATCTGCTGTAACAACGTTTCAGGAGTTAGTGGCCATTTGTTCAACTTCTTTCTGACTAAGCACAGAAGACAAAATGCTCTCAAATCATCAAATGTGCATGAAACCAAGCCACAGCAGATCCGATGTGATGTTTTTTTCAAATCCTTGAGATATTGGAAAATTACCGATTAAATGTTTATAACATATACCTTACATTCTGAATTTGTGTGTGTATTTTTTAATAGATAAATGTTATTTTAACCACGGACTCCGATCGTAGCCATACAAACATGACTGCTCCCTTTATTGTTTTAATATACACATTTGATTTACAGCTTGGAAGGCAACAATTTATTATGTGTGAGCATAAACCATTAAGTATTTATGGACATCACTCGGCGCGTCTTTGTTTATGTCCTCATGAGTCGCCAACTGTTATGCATCTCACTGCGCTGAGACATATAATTGTTCTTCCTGGAAAAATGACCAATAACTTTGACAAACAACAGTAAAATTGCATATAAGGATGATAATAGACATCAGATTTTCAGATTTGACTCGTTATGTTATTGGGTTTGGCATTTCTAACATGAAGACTACATTAATATCCGTTAAACGTGTGTTTGTTTGAAAGATGACAAAGGTAGTTTGCTTCAGGCTTGCTCCATTTGGCGTAATAAAACTATTTTAAATCTTGGCTGTGTCATTAAAACACAATAATGATAGTTCTTAAGCCAGAACAGAGAATGTAAAAGGATGAAAGATCATCGTATGTCTTTTTTCAGGAAAACACAACAAATGCCGATGAATGATTTATCTATTTTATGTTTGCTTCGCAAAATATGGCTGCAGAAATCTGATTGTAGATGATTCCTATACAGTTGAACAAAAGTAAGCACTGTAACTCAAGTCACAAGTTGTTGTGCTATGAAACAATACATAAAATAATTTCCATAAGTACATTTGTATATATTATTTACTACTATTACAGCTGAAAAAAAGATATACAGTATTTCCAATTTTTTTCCCCCCTAGGTTGATCTCTCCTTGTGTGTTTGATGAGTGTTTGATGAGTGATTGATGCTTTTGAAGAAAGAGATTTCCCGACAGCTACTCATAGAAATGAAATATGCTTTTTGGATGATGCATCCCACTCCTGGTAATATTTGCAGCCAATCAAAACACATGGAGCAATTAAAACTAAGATCAATAGATTTGACTTGCTGTACAGCCTAAATCCCTGTGACATTGTTTTGGCATGTACACAAAAGCCAGAAATATGCAGCTGACAATAAAAAGCATCATTTTTAGAGCTCTTCTTGGAGACAGACCATGTCAGTATATGAAATGATATCACAAAATCATTTTCTCTGTTTAGTTCAATTATCTATTTAATAATTCATTAATTTCTGCTCTATTGCCCAACTGGTTCACCACAAAAAAAACAACAACATAAAATTTAAAAAGCAAAACAAAACAGTCTGCTGTGATATTATGACTGATAGTGACTGAACATCAGTCATGTATTTGTACCTACGGTGTGTCTTCTGGCCAGGGATAAGGACAAGTGACCAATTTTCTTTTCCAAGTGTTCTAGCTCACCCCTCCCAAAAAGAAAGGGAGCGCCTTCCTATCTCCTGCCCCACGATGACCCCGATCCTCTGCAGAGTTGCACTTCTCCAAAGTCGCCTGTGTTGCCACAATTACCTCCTCCTGGCTACTTTGTAAGGTCACCTGCTACTTTGAGCTCTCCCCTCAGAGAACAGGTATAACAAATGTCCTGCAGGTTCAGGCTTGATGTAAATAGTTTCAGCTGACAGCCTACTGTACAAATACTCAATTACGTTTGCTTAAAGGAAAAGATTTGTTGCAACAGCAAGCACTCAACTTGTGTGACATCAGTGTTGCCTGGGTAACAGCGGCTGATTGCACAGGCTGGAATTAGGTATTGATCAGGGGAGGGGGTCTGGCGCCAGTGGTGGACTGGAAGTGATGTGCCTGCTACGATTTACAGGGGATGGGGTGGGGGTGAACCTGCATACTTTGCCCCAGCTCAGAGAACTGAAAACCCCTCAGGAACCAATTTACACACCGCTACAGTGCAATATCAGCAACAGTCAATAATGGAAATCTGATGCCCCCTCTGCCATCAATGTGACCGCTCCTCTCCCTCTCGTTAGAGCACCTTGAAAGTTCTAGGCCAATCCATAGACACAATAGATTGCCAATGGTGTGGGGATATTTTGACTTTGCTTTTCTGAGTGTAATCACACCTCTAAGTGAAGCTGCAGGTTTAAACAGGATCTGTCCTTTATAGTCCTTTTAAAAATGGATCTGTCTTTAATTTAATCAGTATGTCATCACATAAATCCTCCCCATTATTTCCAATTTTTATGGTTTATTGTTTGCCCTGTTTGCCAATTTACTAGTCCATCAGCAGTGCTTACATCTCTTTTCCTGCTGATACAAGAATGATTTCAAATGTCGGTCAAACAACATCTTTACTGAATGAATTAAGGCTACAGAGTATCTCATTACGGTTCCATTTCACTACATACACAGTGTTTTTGTGCTCGTACTGACAGCTAATTGCTTCAGCTTGCTGGGGCTGCTTTGGAAATAATGAAAAAGCTTTTTTGTTAATTGATGTGAGAGTATTTTTAAAGAAAAGGAATGCTCCATTCTGAATGTTTCATGAGCTGTGAATGTTGAACAATTTCTGGGAAACATTTCGATTTTGATTCTTGGAAAGTTTTAGAAGCACTGACTTCAGGGTAAGTTAGAAACATTTGAAATATTTCCATGTAAAAGTGGGTGCCAGATATGAAAGAAGCCAGAAAATCCATCATAAATGGAAGCTGTTGAAATTATATCAACTAGATGGTACAGTTTCTTGTACCGCATGCATTGGGTTTGCATGTTCTTGAATTCTCATGTGGGTTTCACTGCTGTTCTTCTCACAGAAAAAGACATCAGGAGGCAACACATTGACATCAAACCATTTAATGGAGGTAGCTTTACTACCCAACAGATGATGTGTGGAGCTGGAACTTTTGTATTGAGATTGAACTTCCTTCCTAGGTTGAGATATTTGTTACAACAAAAATCAGTCCAACACAAAATACATCTCTCACACACAGTATCGAATACCCATCTGTGTTCGAACAAAATGTTTCTGTTAGTGAAACTGAGGTGGAGACCAGCTGTTGAACCCTGAGTGTTGAAGCCTGTTCCTGCTGCAGATGTTGCATGCGAACAGCGCCTGGATCTTTTTTGGACAGACATGAAGTCAGTAGAAGGTAATGCACCACCGCACTAATGGAGCAAGTCACTTTCTCTACCAGGAGAAGAAGAAAAAAACTCCCTCTCCTGGCAGGGCTCTGTAGTGCACACCACAGTGAGAAGTAACGCCTTCTGACATCTGAGGACGTTTAACACTGCCGGGTTCATTGTAGCCAAATTTCCTCCTTATTCCTTGAGAGACATCTGTGCTACAATAGATAGAACTGTCTCTTTTACATTACACAGACTTTGGCTATGTCAACCACTTGTCTCATTGCAGGAATCAATTAAAAACCACATTTGCCACGATGGGATACAGTATGTGCATATTAAAGTAAAGTCTCAAAGGCAACAGAGACTGCTTTTGTAATAGAATCCAGCTATCATCAAGAGATAAATTCCAAGATATCGATGTCATGGAAAAATTGCTGCTCTGATCTTCCCAACATGCTCATGTGGAATCTGATAGACTGTTCACTGCCCTTGTCAGGCGGTGAACCAGTCAGCAGTCGCAGGGATGTTGTGGGTAGTCACCCACAACATACCCTCCTTCAGGGTGAGGGGAGAGGGATAGGTTGATGTCACCAAATACGTACATTCCTGCAAAGTTATGGTACCATCAACGGAAAAGCAATGACAGCTTCATAAAGTTTGATTTAATCAGACAGGAGAAACTGAACCATTACATGACATAATCCACAACTCTGTGGTGATATATCCCAGATGTGATGCGCGACGGCAGTGATTAGAATTCAACCGTTTGCATTCGATCCCCGAGAATCTAATCTAGGAGGCGGCTTGAAACGAAAATCTTTACAACGTAATCGCCTACTCGTGTACGTGTGTGTTCATGTGAGTCAGTCTGCCTGTTTACCAAGGTATCTATTAATTTCTTCTGGTTTGTGTATCACAGTGCACTGTCTTGCAATGCAAGTTTAATATGTTGCAGATATTTTTTTGTCTCATTTTTTATAGTAGCTTCAATGTCATCTCTTTGTTGTCTCAAAATGCAATCAATGAAGGTCTTCCTACCCCATCCAGTGAAAGTCAAGCCCAACCTATCTGGGGCCACTCTGAGCTGTTCTGTCAAATCTAAGAATCAAGCCCATATTTCTTGGGAGTCATGTTGTGCTAGTGCTCACACCAGTTTGTGTGTGCCTGCACACCTAATATACAAAAGATCTATTGAAATATGCATGAGGCCCATGATGCCTGCACTAAAAATACACTCAAATAGGGAATACATTGACAGCTCTGTTATTGAGCTCTCCTTGAGCTTCCACTGTCACAGCAGCCACTGATCGCTCTCAAGACTCATGTATTATCAAACTCACGCAACGTTGCGCCCTCTCTTTCTCTCTGACACACAAAAATGTAGTTGGGATCTTCTGCTTACACTCACAACCACTCTCTCTTTTCTGGCCTATCAGTGGCTTTCTTCCTTGCCTGGCAGCCATATGCATTCTCAAAAATAAATTCCCCTCAAAGACTCTAAGATTCTCCAGATGCAGTCCTTTAAAAGCCAAAGCCCACTTTCTCCATGACACATACTGTTTGTTGCTGAATTTAAACAAAAAGCATTTTTCTAGATTCCATAGAAATAGAAAGACACAGTTTTAACTGCTGGATAGCTTACTAGATATAGTCATAAAATGAAAAGTAAATGCTATATAACAGCTATGCATATATGATAATTAATAATATCCTGTTGTTGATGTAAACTTCAGTCTAATAACCCCCCCCCCAACACACACACACACACACACACACACACACAGCAGTTTCCACTATTTTGTTTTGTTGTAATGATGTAACTGGATTTAATAATTTAGTTTTACACGACAAGTACTCACTGAGGAATAAGAAGAGAAGTCTGTGAACTTCTAAGAAGTGCAAGCACAAACCTAGATTTAGAGTAACCCAAGCTGGGGCTTAAAAACTCTTTGAAACTAACGCCAAAGCACCGTGAGAATAAATGTAAAGAGCAGTTAAACTAACTGCCTTCACATAATTTCAAAAATGATTCCAATATTACAGCTAAGGCCTCTTTTTTACTGCCGTAGATAATCAAGCGAGCAGAGTGTTATGCCACATTAAGCCCTGTTCTACCATAAAGACCAAAGAGGGGATAGAAATTCATCAGAAACATACTTGTACGTGTGCAGAACGCCTTTATTTAACATAATACAACATGAAGCAGGACTCAAAGCCTGCCAACCCACCTTTGTTATCGGCTCAGTTATTTTTTTTATATACATCATCATTGTAGACTCAGTTGCTGCTCTGTCCACTTGTGATGATATCTTGTCCACATCATCACAAAGTAAGGGTTCCTTACAGTTTGGAGCAAATTGGTGGGCAACACTACAAGACTCACCTCTGTAATTGGGCAGATTTTAGAGATGAAATACACCCCTGCAACTTTAATAAGTTCCAGTCCTGGGTTCCAGGTTGCAGCTCCCAAGGTGCTGGTCTGAGTTAGCCAACATTTATCACATATACATCTAACATTGCTCCTGCTAAAGCAGACTAATGCCTTCCTGCTCTGCAATCCCTTCTGTAGCCATCAGAATCAGGGCAACGAATCTACCTTTAATAGTTATCTATGGAGTCTCTCGCATGCAATGAACACCCACATTTATTTCTCTGCTTCCTTCCAATGAGGGTAAGTGGATCAATTAGTGAAGACTACAAGTTCAGCATCTTTACACATTGTATCAATTGGTAAGTTGAGCAACAGCAGGTCCCCAGATTATCTCAGATCTGCACCTCCCCTCGCTCCCATCCCTCCTTCTCTCCCTCCGCCAGACCTTAAAGCCAGTCTCATTACAGAGGATTCTGTGCTACACACAACCTTGGCACACACCTTCATGCTAATGGCCCAAAGATTGATTTTTAATTAGCAGCACTTTTGGATGGTGGCCAGCTTGAATGGGCTTTTATTAAAAATGAATGACCTTTTAGCTTTAAGTGTTAAATGGTGTGAGTTGATGATTTGATTTGGACATTGCAATACATGAAGCTACAAAAATTCTACTATTCACTGATTTGTGTTTGTTGTATTGTGTGGTAACACCCAGGAAAAACTTATGGTTAAAGAAACACAGGGCAAAAAGATGAAGTTCTAAAAGTTAAAAGTTGTGTGCTGGCGGGAGCAATGGTGAAGATGAAAAGTGGGTCAAGGCTCAGGGTTGCTCAAAATTTTGGGCCAATGAAATGTCAGTCCCCATTAAACAAGCAGGTCATATGAGACCAAGACTGTGTACCGAGTGAGTTCATCTGGCAAGAGTTAATCACCCAACTGTACCCGGCTATGATAAACTGGGCCAGCATTTATGATGGCAAAACACAGCATGAACAGAAAACTACTCTGATTCTGTTGGATTTTCATTATTTGCACATTTTACAGTCATTCTTTATGAAGTATACTTTTATAACTGATACATTTTCATCACGTATAATATTAGTAATATAACTATGTTTATAACCATTCTTTAGCTTTTACATCACTTCATGTCTGTCTATCCCTGATGAAAATAACTCATCGGCTGCTTTGACTATTGTTAACTGAGCTGAATGTCGAAAGGAAAAAGCCTTTGTATGTCCTACAGCCTGTTTAAGTAAATTTAATATTTTCAGCGATGGACTAAATTGACATGGCAGCTTATGAAACTGAAATCTGTCAGAGAAACAATGAAAGAATTTGCGTTCTTCACACGTACAAGAATTTGTTTTGCACAACGTGTGCAATTTTTTTTATTGTAAGTGAAAAGAGAGATGGAAAGCATATGCTTGAAATGTAGGGAAGTCTGAAGTTACTCCTTTCATCAAATACATAAGGAATAACTTTCCTGTTTGAATGTTTACATTGTGTATAAGGTACCCACATGCATATGTTTGGCGTGTGTGTTTACCTTCCTCATGAAGCTCTGCATACTTTCCTTGCTGTCCATCGCGGCTCTCTCTCTGTCAAACACACACACACACACACACACACACACACACACACACACACACACACATCTGACCTAACAATCCACTCAACAGTAATTTATCAATGTGATCCATCATTATCGTGTTTTATTATGGCCGCTGTTGGTGACATAATTCACAAATAGGAACATGTTGTCGAGATGACAATAAGGGAAAGGGATGTCCTTTACCTTTGTCCTCTGCCAAGATCCTTCAGGAGTCTCTGTGGTCCCGTATGAAAGAGACCCTGACTGGGCAGTGTAGCCGGGGAACTAGGGAGCAAGAGCCTGCCCTGTTAGCAGGCTGCATTGTGGGCCAGCAGGACTCCCATTAAGTGCCAAAGAGAGAGAGAGAGAGAGAGAGAGAGAGAACAGAGCAACAGCAGAGCGGGGACGGAGCCATGTCCCATGATCACGTTTGTATTTGGTAGCCATAACTCACCGCCTGTGCATAGGAATTGATCCCAGCCTGGACACTCCCTGGAGGAGCCCTGGCACTCAGCAGAGTTTGATCCCTCAGATTAATGCAATAGGGATTCCCGGTCCAGGCCTTTGTCTCTAGCCAAACACTTAACGTCCCCCGAATTTGTATCCAGCAAAGGTTGAGTCCCATGTTTATTTGGGTAATGAATTGCTGTAATTAATGCACCTATTGATTTCCCCTCAGTGTCTCCGACAAAGGCCAGTCCGATTTCTAATTTAAAGGGAGTGGGTGTGTTAGCAAGGGGATGAGGAAAGGGGAGGAGAGCCCAGTATAGGCAAAACAATTGCACTACGTGCTCGAAGAATGAGAGTGTAATTGTTCAATGAATCACATTTGAATACATTCAATTAAATCTTTCAAGTTGAGGGGCGTTCGCGCCGTGTGGACGGGGTTATATCGCATCGGTTTCTCTTTTGCGTTGTAATAAAAATGTAAATCCTCGGAGGGCATGCGAGAGTCGATGAGGACGTTTGCCAAGTGGCATCTCAGGGCTCCGGTGTCACGCTAATAACCACAATGCAATTTTCTCACACAAACAGACAAGAGTACATTAGCATATAATCCCCTGGAATTATGACAGTGCTAATCTTCATCACTGTGCCCTCCAAGAAGAAATCTGGATGTGTATTTGCCAACACTGGAGTTTCAAGGACAGATTAGAAATGTAATTCAACACTCGCACTATGATGAAAATGCAATATTCATTTCAGCGAATCACTGTTTGTGTGTGTGTGTGTGTGTGTGTGTGTGTGTGCGTGTGTGCGTGTGTGTGTGTGTGTGTGTGTGGTGTAGCGTTTGTGTCCTTTCTATGATCTGAAACCTTAGCAGCGCTCCTTTAAATGCTGTTTATGTCCTTCCTTGCTGCGAGGTCATGTGGCCATGCTCTGTGTTAACACCTGGTCACCACTGCTGTGGAACATGTGACCGCAGAACAATGAACTGCCAGCTGGTCCATCTATTATTGTTTATTGAGGTTCACCTCAAGAATTGCATTTGCTCCACCTCCCATGAGTAATTACAAGAAAATGAGCCTTTGACCTTTGATGTGTATTGGAAAAAAACTTTAGGTGTGGTATTGTCAATAAGACTGTATTGATCACCTGTGTAATTACTACTAAATACCTTGACAATCCAAAGGTGGTTGGCTTTACTGTTTGAAAGATATCTACAATGTAATAAATTACAGCAGAGAGAGGAGATAGCATTGGCACAATCATGAAGTCCTACATTTGTTATTCTAAACCATTAAGTGTGATATTTAAATTGTTTTCATATTCAGTGAGGGTACTGATTGTGTGAGAAACACATTTTCACAAGGATGGTTATTCAACTCATTAATAATATGTGGTAACTAATCCTGGGCAGCAGTTTAGTCCATTGCTTGGTTTTCATCATTCTACCAACAACGATGATGAATAATGATTTGCTCTAACCTCCAAAGTTTTTTTAAGAGGCTATGGTATGCTTATTAAAGACAAAATAGGTAGAAGACTAATTAAGCAGGCCGACAAGGAATGACGGCATGCCCAACTGCCAGAGCCAAGTAAGGGCTTGAAAAATGGCTCCTCTGTTATTTCAATTAATCAGTTGCATTTTGCTTAATTTTGTTTGACGTTGGCAGAAGAAATGTCCTCTGGGAGTAGCCGTCCTTTGACCACTAATGCTTTAGTAATTCTTCCTTCAGCAGGACTCATGATTGAAACAATCAAGTTTATCTGTGAGTTTGTGTGTCCATTCATTTGTTCTGGTGCTTGAGTGCATGTGCCTGCGTTTGTGCCTGTTTTTTAGCTTATAGAGAGTGAATGCTATAGGTTTATTCTTGAAGCAAACAAGTGCGCAGCAGTCTTTTATTCATTCATTTGTGCTGCGTCTTCTCTTCTTTTCCTGTGAAGATTACTTTGGAGGTTGATTGCAAAGCCCACACAACTGAGAGTACAACCTGATTAACCTTACAGTGACTTCAGAAGCATGTGGCCGCTGCTGTTTCCCCTCCTCTGCAAACCTGCAGTCCAGAAAGGAGATGCTGAACTTAACCTCTGCTCCTGTGATGAATTAACAATAGAACAATTCAATGCCCTAGTAATTACCAAACACTTCGGACGTGGCACCATTTTTCAGCTCAACCACACAGGTTTGTCTGTACTGGGGGCTTTCACCTGGAATCCTGGGGTTCTTTGCTCTTCCTAACTTTGTTTTCTCTGACATAGATTAGATCTGCCACCCCATTACAGATTCATTTTCCTAATTTTTCATGTCTGTACCGCGCCCCATCTGCACAGGGCTGATAATTGTGGGGACCAGCCCTGGTGATTAACATCAGCAGAATTAATTACGCCCGCCATTAAGGCTCCAGGTTGCACACAATGATCAAGAGAAATTAACTTTCTCCCAGGCTCCTAAATCATCTAACCTTCAAGTGGAGTGATGGCAAAGAGACAGGCCCACAGTCCTGGACCCCGCTCTGCACCTTCTTAACCAAACATGAGGTGCACATCCCACACCTGCACCGTTCCCCACCATGGAGATTAGAGCTGCAGCTGATGGGTATCAATTACGCTACCTTATGTGTTGGGATGAGTGAGAGGTGTCCAGGGTCTGGTGACTAATGGACCTGGGTTAGAGCCACCCTTTAGCTGGACACCAGGGAGCTGAATGTTTCTCTGGCCAGGGAGCACCAGCCAGATGCAGCCACATTTTTCTCGACACTCTGGAACAGGGTGGCCCATGTGATCACAGGTTAGCCAAAAAACGATGAGGAAAATGCTTCATCACTTCAGTCACGTAATTTGTTTTGCAGACAGGAATCAAACTATATCAAATAGCCTGAGGGGAACCCACAAGGATTTAAAATAATGCCTTTTTTCTTCTTTAATAATGTATGCTGTTGTAGCCTTGTAGCCGGTACAGAAGGCAAACGTCCGTACATGAGTCTGGCTCCTCAGAGAGAGAAGGATATGTTTGTAAGCTATGCTAATGGAGTAAGCCCCATGCCCTCGCAGCAGGGAGAGCACTGGTAATGTCAGGCAGAGATAAGCAAATTGCATTTGTATCATATTGACTTGTCAAGGTTAAGCAGTGAGAGCAGGGGGAGGAGTGGAAGACAAAAACTCTGCATCCCACTCACTCCCTCCTTTGACTATTTAAAAAAAAACACCCGAGGGGCAAAAGGAGAGGGCAAAGTAGTGAAGGAAAGGTAGAGAGGTGGCTTTGCTGTGATGCTCCCACCTCCAAACAAAGAGATGGCAATCAGAAGCAGCAAACAACAGAAGCACAAATGCATGGGGAGGGTTTGGCTCTCTGCTCTCATTTACACTGATTTGATTTAGCTCCACAGGATCTAATTAAGTTCAAACCAAAACCTATTCAGAGTTTCAGCATCCATATTGAGAATGTCAACCTTTGAGAAACAGCCACAAGTGATCAAACCTGTGAAGGTGTGTTTTTATGAACATGTCGAAATGACTGAATAATGGCTGTCAATGGATATAGAGTAATAAAATCTGGCGACCACCATCCATAAGGGAAAATATGAATTCTCCTGACAGCAAATGTGACGTGAAGAAAACATAATAACAGAAAAACCGTCGCAATAACAGCGCTGCTTAGTCAAAAAGGAAAAAAAAAATCCACTGAGAAAAAAAAAATCAACCAACATTGCTTGAGATTCATCCCATGGCGATTGCCTCAATGCTTCCTGTTCCCTCTAATTAGTTGGAGCAGTTTTACTTGAATTCAGCGTATAATCCCCTGGATGAAGCGCAGTCAGCATCTTTTCATTTCCTAAAAGGTGCAGTATCATCAACTCCATCTTCACTCCAATAGAGCCTCTGGATGATTTAATAAGGTTTAAAGAAAAGTCAGCAATTACACACCACTCATTGGAGGAAAACTCTGAGACACAATTGCATTACATCTGTAGACACTGCAAAGAAAATTGCTATCTCTGATTTTAAGGATATAGAAAGAGCCTTTTTAGTTATAGCTGAGGATGAGGTCTCTTAACACATTATTTGACTTTTGATTTTCTAGGTGTGTTTGTCTATTGATCCCAGAGCCTTGTAATGGTCGGGGTGAGATAGTCCAGAGAGTGTCATAGAGTGACATTTACTGCTTCTGCCATGGGGAAACAGGTAAGCACAGCATACCATCTACAAAGTAGTCCCCTTTGACACCAGCACTCTACAAATCAAGGCTGAAGGGCAGGCCAGAACAGGGGCACTGACACAGAGGTCCTTTAGAGTTCCAGCTCAGCTCAGGAATGTGCCAGAGCGAAGGCAGCTGGGGAAGAACGACCAGACGTCTGGGGTTTGTTTGGTACCGCGTTTGAGTTAACAAACCTCAACACGAGACAACTCAAGGGGATATGGAGCCGTTTGGTCACTACATGTCACATTAAACTTCCATACTTGTTTTTTAGTGTTAAAGTTTCTAACTAGGTTATCCTCCTCAACTCAAGAATTGAAATTACTCGTGGGGGGTTTCAGCTCGATTGAAATTAGTCCTCCTAGTTGCACTTATTAGATAATACTTCCTGTATTAGTGGGGCGGCAGTGATAGCAGGCAGATTTACAGCTCTCCGCAGGAGGCAGCTACTCTGCTCATTAAACAGAGGATGTCATCACTCCACGCCACCGCTGCATGTTACATGTCACACACATCCTCCATAGGCCAGCCTCCGTCCACCTCCATCCACAACATCCTCTAAATCTGTCATTGCCACCTGGAGCAGGGTCCCACATTTGAGCGTATCGTCCTGCTTCAAGCTCATATGTGCATTTGGTAGGCACATGTGAACGGGAATACACAGGCGTGTGCGTGTGTGTGTGTTGTGTGTGTAAGTATGTGAGAAAGACAGAGACAAATAGAGAGAGAGAGAGTTAGTTTTATTTAGAGTATTGCATTCCCAACTCTTCCTCCACCCTGTTTCTGTGTGGACAGATGTGTGGGACAGCGGTCGGTCTCATCCACATGGGGAGAGGTGTAGGCGAGACGCTCATTACAGATCCAGCTCTGTACACAAGCCAGATAAGCAGAACAGGACAAGATAAGCAAGCGTGGCCAGCAACAACACAGTGCCGCCAGATATTCTGATGCCACCACCAGATGAAATGACATCCAGACTCTCTGTAAACATTTACACCACTGTTCACACCTCAAAGCTCTGCCTTAACTCACGATTTGCTGCTGCTACTTTAATCAATGCAGGAAAAACAGGCTTGAATGTTTGTTGAATACTTCACACAACATTTTAACCTGACAACAAGAAAATTCAAAATATATGGAGGTAAAGTTTCACTTTTCAAATCAAAACTTACGTGACACAGAATATATAGTCATATAAAGTTTTATCAGACTTACAGAAAATATTTCTGGCGTAGAATATACATTAACAGCTTAAAATTTTTATCTAGGTGTATTTATCTTTCTCAAACTAATATTGGCCACAAGTGTTACCATTTATAAGGTCTTCCTGTTATAAATATTTACTTTCAACCACAAGCCTAAGGCTCCCTCCAAAGTTACCTCTAAGAATTGCATGTAATTTAGGTTTCAAAGCATCCTCACGCTGTGACATAAATCAAACGCAGCATCAAATATTAGAATGTTACTAACTATTTGCTGCAATAAATGGTTTTGAATTTGCAAAAATTAACTGATCTTCTACGGTATTTAAATCAACAATTCTTTGCAATCTGGATGAATTTGGAAGTCTTTTTTAATACAAGTATTATAATATCAGCTAACAGTAAATACATGATTATACATTGTTTATTTTGTATTTGTCAAAAAGGTTTGGTTTTTTTTCATATTTTGCATCCTAGATTTTTCTCAATAGTAGCTGTTTCCTAAAACACTTTGAATGCCGTTTCTCTAAATGAATACCATGATAAAATATTTTATCATGAGGTTTTTTTGTGCATTATATGATGAAAATGAATCTCTATAAAGGCCACAAATGTGTTATAATTCACTGATAGCAATCATTTCTCTAACTGGATAAAAGGCCATTGAGGATTTGCATGTGCCGACTTGCAAAATGACCCACGCCAACACCAGCTATTATACTACATTAGTCATCGACTCCTGGGACCATGCAGGTCTTATGGCTATTCCTTCTGAATGGCATCTAATTCAAAATAATGCAAAATATATTTCTCTGTCTGTCTCTGCAAAACACAATGTCTCTGTATGTGCATTTTGAAAATTTTTGTTTCATATCATTCCCGTAGGTGTGTTTTATGTATTTACGTCTGTAAACTGGTGTTGCATCACCAGATGTGAAGGTCATAATTCAGCTGCTCCATAGTGATGCAGATAGTGTTTACTTTATCTAAGTGGTGCCATTAGACATCATGTCTGTAGAAATAAAGCCATTGCTTCTCATCCGACAGATTGGTCCTCTCACCATCAGCAGTACAATCATTCTCAGTGATAGTACAGCACAGGGGAGGGAAGAGGCGGCGGCCCTCTAAGATAGATGTGTGTTATTGTTTGTGGGATGACAGTGTGTTTCAATCAGGTCTTCCGTGCTCTAATCCCAGGTAGAGCTTTTGAAATGCTGAGTCAGTTACTGCCTCATCGATCCATCACAGTGGGTTAGTAGTGGGCAGGTGTACTCCCCTGCTCCCATGAGACTGAGGAAACACCTGCCCTGCATTGCTCGGGACTTCATCATCCCACCATTCCTTTGTCTCATTCTGCTGGTAGCTCAACGTCGGACCACAGAAAAGTGTGAAAGCAGCACTTTTCTGGTCGTTTGTTGCCTGTACACAAAAATTAGGGGAAGGGACGGTTTTTACGTTGCCTCCCACACCTGCCCCCTCCCTTAATTCCCTCGCAGGAAGAAGGAGCATGCCTTGTGTGGACTGCACACATCTGCCTCAGAGCACCGCGGATCACAACCAGCTCACACCATTTAAACAGAGAGTAGGCAGTCAGTGTCACACTAGTGTTGAATCTTCATTTTATTAGATGAGCGCTGTGTTATCTAAATGAATATTCATTTACGTTTGCTGTAGTCTAGGATGACTTTGGACTGCCTAGTGGTTATTATTACATCTGAGAGCAGTGCACCAGTGAGGGATGAGAGTCTATGTTTCTCCTGCTGCAGGCAGTCAATTAGTGCCAGAGGGAAACACAGCACTTCTCTGTTACTCTTCGCTGAGGAGCTGTAAATAAAGGTTTTTATTACACCACACTATCTTCTCTGGACATCAATAGGCCAATGCATTGGACTGTTACCTAGCATAATCACTCCTCTTCCTATTTCTCACTAAAAGCAAGAACGAAGGTCACAGTCACTGGTTTAAACATGTCAGAATGGTCACAGTCTTGGATTTGCAGCTATTCTTGTGGTGACTTAAGCACCAGTTTAAATTTATCAATCTATCGTTCATTTTGAAAGGGACTGACAAATTAAGAAACCTAGCAGACTGTATTGTGGAAAGAACCTGAAATTATCTGTCCACATATAAGATCATAAAAACATGTAGCTAATTTTAAAAACAATTTGTCTGGCCTATCTCAACAGAAAAAGTTATTTTTCCCTATTAACCCAGTTTAGGGAGTCACTGCAGTGAAATAAATGTCATGATCTATAAACTCACTACTAATAAGTTGTTTATATACAGATCCAGCTCAGTATATCTTCTAATTAAACGTTGTGAATGTATTTTTAAAGACAACAAATAAAAACACAAACGAACTTTTGCTGAATCATTTCAATATGTCACTGTGTTTATGGAACCATTTATCTATGACTACAGTATATAAAACAGTTGTCACTACGTATTGTTTCACAATTTCAAAGTATTTTTGTTCCAAGTCTTACATTTTTCAAACAAATTTTTACTGAATATTGATTTCAGTAAAACCATTTAAAAAAAATTTTTTTTAAAATGTATTTAGTCTTCTTTCACAACTACTGCAAGTCATAATACCGGCTTTTAAACCCTATTTTGCACAGCAAGCTCTATTTTTGTAGTTAGATTTTTAACTTATATTTTTATAGGTACAAAAATAAACAAAATAAAAAATATCTATTGTGCTAAATCCAGAGTAGGTTACAGAAACATATGTATTTCTTTGTTATTCTGTTATTTTCTAAGCAGATGTCTAATATCTCTGCTCTCAATTAATGCTGCAGTTGAAAAAGATTCATAATCCAAGGCCACTGTAACCAACTTTAGATCCTGCAAAATTGAATGCTGATTCTATATATATTTGGTGTGATTTGCACCCAAGTTCCTCTATGCTAGTGAACAGGAAACAGATGCTAGGAATTGTTCTTTCCCTAAATTCCTCAGAGACATACTCTAGTCAAGACCACGGCGTGAGATTGGCTTTGTACTTCCATGTGAAGAGGTAGTAGAGTGACTAAATTGACTCCCTAGTTTCCCTGCTCTGAATCTCCATTTCCTCACAGTTTCCACTTGCGTATGTCCGTCTACAAAAACCCAGGTTATGGCAAGCAGGCTTCCCTAATGGAGTCATGGAGCTTAGTCTGTGCTGTCTCAGGACAAGGTCAATCTTAACACCCAGGCACTGCGGACGTTAAAGGTTAGGGTTTGTGAGGGGCATTGGAAATACTGTATTTCAACAACAAATATTTACACAGCGCAAACACATGTGATAAAACCAGCTAGTGCATACAGTATTATCTCACTATCAATGAAAGTTATAAAAGTGCATCTCTAATAAAGAACACTTTTTCTATGCAACAACTAATTGGGCAATAATAAAAAATGTGTTCCCCATAATTGTATTAATTAAGGAAACAAATATAATTAGGGTTTGAGATGATTTCAGATAATCAAGTAGCCAGACATGTGACACAAGGGAAAAATAATAATTTAGTACCAAGGAATATTGCTAGACATTTACAAGGTGATATGAGCTGAAAAATTAAAGGCCCATCTTTTCGTGGACGATGCTGCCATCTAGAGGACAGAGATGGAGAAACAGGGTGAATGACAACATGAACGTTCGTTGACATCATGGACTGGTAACGCTGCGATTTGTTGTGTGTATAATTATAAGGTTTGAGTTTGAGCATGTGTGGTTAATGTAAGTGGGGAAAACATGATGTTTATTACATTTAGAGATTTGTTAGACAGAAGGGCCTGCAGGGTTTGCGGGTGTTTTGTACTGCTCAGTCACTTTAGTGGCATTATGATATGATGCCACCTGCTGTTGGATCACTTCCTGTAATACTGAACATCAGCTGAAGAACGTGATCAGAGCAACAACTCTCTGATACAATTAATTCAAAAAGGTTTTTAAAAGCTGTGTGTGTGTGTGTGTGTGTGTGTGTGTGTGTGTGTGTGTGTGTGTGTGTGTGTGTGTGGGTTAAGAATAAAAGGGGGAAAGGTTATATTCATGCCATCCTTCACCCACCTCACAGATGATCTGCAGCCCCTGGCTCTTCCCTCACAAAGATTTACTGTACATGAAATTTTTGCTGACAATGTACTCCTTCGCCGCCATGTCTCTGATATATGGCAAACCATAATTTGGAGGTGTAAAATGGGCATAAAACCCATATTAATTATTTAATCGTGCTTCTAAGTGCTGCCTTTTAGTCCACACCGGGATGTCAACCCCCTCTATTTCAGAGGTTCGTTATATCACTCATTTGTCAAAAAAAATTACAATCTAGACTGAGATTATAGTTGTGATAAATCATAGCAACCCAAGCATTTTTATGGATGTCATTAATTGTTACTTTTATTAATTTTTAGCCCATTTAATGTAAATGAACTCCTAATTGCATTTAAATCTGAGTTCTTCGGCCATAATTGAACGCCTACTGGCATACGTACCGGTGATAAATACCCTAAACTGCAATATTCAGACGGGGAACGACACTTATGAAATAAAAACCTGTTTCATTGGTTTGTTGAAGGCCTTATGAAGGGAAAAATTGGTCACCATGAGTGCACTGAGTAGCATAAAATGGAACGAGTGATATATGTTTGTGTCATCGGGGCAGTTAGGTAGAAAGACTGAGGGGTGTGATCAACAAGCAAACAAACGCGTTGTCCTGAGGATGGGGTGAGGAGGTGAAGGCAGAGCATCCATCAAACCACGTCTGTGAGAATCTGATCATGTTTTGTTTACTCTCACAGCAGGTGAAACACTTTTAGTAACAATATTTCATTCAGTTATGAGATTTTTCAGTAGGGCTGCACTATTGATTGCTGGGCATTAGACCATTTTCCTGTTTGGAAAATAATAAGGAGCCAGCATATTAGACAATATTTGGTCACTTCACCTGATGGATAGCAGCATATGCACTTAACTATTGTGATGTTTCCTGAACCCAATAATATCCTTAAACTAAAATGCTAAAGATGTTGTTGACAATGCTAGGAGCCTTTTTAAAGTTTCCCCTGTCATTTTATAGAAACCAGATTCTAGTTCTAAGCGACATCTGAGAACAAGAAGAAGAGTAAAAAGCTTGTTGTTCCACTCCACGGAAATCTTTAGTAAAAGGTGAAAGATTTATACGATCTGAAGTGAAACAAGAGTGAAGAAGAAGAAGAAGAAGAAGAAGAAGAAGAAGAAGAAGAAGAAGAACAAGAACAAGAACAAGAACAAGAACAAGAACAAGAAGAACGAGTGTGAGCGTTCTTACTGAACTCCCCTCAGAAATGTGCAGATCATATATAGCCATTTATTGTCACCACACTCAAACAAAGTCCATTTTTTTCAAAGAACATGGTTTTCAAATATTCACACATGGTAAGACATCAAAATAAATAAATCAAACAATAAAAATAGGATACTGGCAACAGACGTTTTAATTAGGTTCTCCAACTACGCCTGTTGTATGTATTCTGAAGTAGAAATAATGTTGCTCATTACAGCTTTAATTAAGGAAAAATGTATGATAGAAATTATAAATCAGATGTTATTTACCCATTTGTATATTTTTAAGAAGTGGATTGGAACAATTAAAATGCAAATACTGTAACAGCAGTGGAAAAAAGTGGAGCAAAACACAAGCTGTATGTTAAATCTGAACTATGGGCTCATTATAAATACTCATCATTAATAGTGTCAGGGAAACATTACTCTTTTATTGGGGCTGTATTTTCCTCACACACTCCAATAAAGTTAATGACAGACATTGTCTAAACCATAAAACAGTCATATATTTGAAGATGTTGCAGATTCAACGGGGCCCAGTAGCATCTGGCTCATAGATCACACTCGCAATCAAGTGTTCTTGTCAGAGAGTTCTAATGTGGACTGAAAACACAAATATGTGCTTTGTTTCCAAAATGGGATCTGAATGCAAATAGAATATAAGTCATGTTATGTTTTGAACCATATATGAAACCATTTTGATATGAGGATTTAGGCTCAATCTCCAACACTATGTTTATGTCGACAGAGAGAGTGATTTGATCCTCTTAAATATTGCCATTTGCCTGTCTAAGACACTATGAATTTCAGTCTTTTGATGTTACAATGAACATGTATTTTGCACAATCTGGTACTTATTTAGTTTATTATGTTCTTCTTATGGTTTAAATATACAATGCTCAGAACAACCACAAATGTGAGTAACAAATGCTTTGTATGTTGGAAACAGAATTCATTTGCTCTGAATATTGACAGGAACTGTTTTTATTCTGTGATGTGTTTGATCAATTTCCAGCATTTAACATTCATGTGATGTGACAAGAGGCTTAGCTGCAGAAATCCCACTGACATATGCCAAAAACTGAAGAAATGTATCAATAAATGTGAACATTATGGCTGAATTATATTTCTGTTGAGGTCACAGCACCACCTTTTGTAAGTGCTGATGCTACAACATCCCCGTTTTGGGCCCAGTGTGAAGTCTAATAGTTGTCAGTGCAATTTCACTAAAAGTGCATCTAACTATAATTACAAAGGAGCCTCAAAAAGCTTAATTCTTTATTCTCAGTGTTGCACATGCTGCTGTTATAGATATATGCTCCTTCAAACTGTATAAAATTATATCAACAAAGATTGTTATTGTAAGTAGAATCACTGGTGTTATTTAATTCGAATTATATATCAAATATCATAGAGATACATCAAAGTGAAATAGTTAAATACGCCACAGCTTAACAGTTTGATTTAACCTTCAGTGACTTCCACTAGCAACTGCTTTGTGTTATTTAGAAAAGCCCGGTTTACAGAGCCGTACGGTTGTGCTGTTATTCAAAATCAAAAACACAAAAAGTACCAAAAAGGATGAGTGCAATTTGTAGGTACCAAAGGTCCCACAGTTTGCAATTTTTAATTTCATACGTGAAAACTACACAGCAACTAGACAGCACAAACCTCCGTCATGGGGTAGTTTGGTCAAAAGAGTCATCACAAACATTTTGATGTATGGATTGATGTTATTATATACATTTAGGTCGCATTCCACGTCCCAGTGCGAACAAAGCATCAGAAGCATCAGAGCACTTCATATGCTGTGTGGAATGGTTGTGTGCAGTTTACTTCTACACCAGTAGATGTCGCTAACGGACGTTATTTTCTTCATTATGCGAGAGGGAAGTTAAAAAAGGAGACAATGTACCGAAAAATGCTAGATGACAGCACTGTCATACAGTTTTACATAAATTTTTTTGTATATAATTTTGTATACAGAGAAATACTATGGCTCGGTTTTACTGTTTATAGTGATGATCCTGTATCGTCAGAAGTCCAGGATGGCGGAGGCTAGGTCACGTGATCCACTCAGATCCGCTCCCGTGGCTATCTGCGAAATGGAGGTGAGGTACCCGTTAATGTTAGAGCTTAGACACGGTTATTTATGTAAATGCTATAAAAGTATGGCAACATTTCACGCATATATAACATGTTATGAAATGTCGCATACTGGGCAGTAGAGTGGGACCTCCCTGCTGTATAAACCCGGAGCGCTGGTCTTTTCGTGGTATCCGTGGATTCCGTTAAGCTAACGGCGCTTACAATTAAAAGCTAACGGTGTCGCGTTCCTCCCGGAGAGTTGTGTGCTGGGTTGGGTGTTCACTTGAGCGTCAAAAGAATGTGTTGTTTGTTTGTTGTTGATATACCGACCGACAATTTGTATTTTGTTGCCACTGGCAACAATTCACGCGGGGCATTTGACGGGGCATTGGAGCTAGCTGCCCGGGCCGGGATGCTAACGTAGCCGTTTGAAACCCGTACAATGGACAACCGGTGAGGCGGTGCGGCCTAGAACTACAGTCCTGGTAGTTTTTCATCTTATTTTACAACTAGTTAGCGCCAATACTTCACCACCGGGAGTGTTTGTCTAATTTAAAATAAAAAGAATGAATGTATAGCGATGGAGTGTTGACTCCATTGAAACGGATTGTAGCACATCCGTGTCCACGTGCTCCATTCGTTCACCTGCAGACGGAGAAGAGGATGTGATGCTGAGCCTCGTTTTCTCCTCCTTCAGGCGACTGAATGCCTCTGATATAAATGGTCTCTGATATAAATAGGTGTAAATACTAAAGCTTTTTTTTTGTTGTTGTTATTTTTTTACAGGACCGTGAAGCTAAAGAACCCGAGCAGCTCAGAAAGCTATTTATTGGAGGTCTGAGCTTTGAAACCACAGAGGATAGTCTACGGGCCCATTTTGAACAATGGGGGAGTCTCACGGACTGTGTAGTACGTATAGTCTTCAAGCTGTGTGGCGTGACGGCCTGAAATGATGTTAAATTTAAAGTAAGTTTGTGAAACCTTAATGTGTTATTTTCACATTTCCAGGTGATGAGGGATCCCAATTCCAAGCGTTCAAGAGGCTTTGGCTTCGTGACGTACTCTTCTGTAATGGAAGTCGATGAAGCTATGAAAGCAAGGCCTCATAAAGTAGATCAGCGAGTTGTTGAACCCAAGAGGGCTGTATCCAGAGAGGTAACCTCAATCCCTGACCTGAAAGGTGACAGGGTCAACAGCGGTGTTGTTTTTTAGCATTTGCTGATTGAAAGTCATTATGTTTCAGGACTCCAATAAACCAGGTGCCCATCTGACGGTGAAGAAGATATTTGTTGGTGGTATCAAGGAAGACACAGAGGAATACCATATCCGTGAATATTTTGAGCCGTATGGAAAGATAGACAGCATTGATATCATGGAGGATCGTGGGACTGGAAAAAAAAGAGGGTTCTGCTTTGTGACATTCGATGACCATGACACCGTAGATAAAATTGTCGGTGTGTAGAGGAGCTTTTTGTTTACTTTGAGAATTTTCCCAGCTGTGAGTAAACACAATCTAATAGAATGAGTGTCTTGTTTTTTCTCTCTTTCTCTAACAGTCCAGAAATACCACACAATCAACTTCCACAATTGTGAGGTCAGGAAAGCTCTCTCAAAGCAGGAAATGAATGTTATGTCAAGTAACAGAGGTGAGCACATGATGAGATGGAAAATAAAGTTGTTCTTTTTGTCTGTTAAAAGAAAAATGACACCCTTTTTCCAATCAGGCAGGAGTGGAGGATCTGGAAACTTCATGGGGAGAGGAGGTGGAAATTATGGAGGTGGTGGCAACTTTGGACGAGGTAAGTGTTTGCTTGCCTGTTGAACTTGCCTCTGTCTTTAGTCACAGCAGTGTGGGTATATCTGATAGTCACATGTTCCAAAAAGTGTATCCAGATCCAACTTTTGCATCTCTGCCACACGCTTGTGAGAGTAAATGTCTCAAGAACCCTAAGATGTAATTTCTTCTGGTTTGGCACAAATGTCCAGTATAAATAAATGCTGGACTGATAAATGTGTTTGGTGGTTAAAGGCCATTGTTTCATCATCTAACTTTTTTTTTGACATAACTCAAGTATTCACAGACCAATTATGGCAAAGGTCCACACAGATGTCTTAACAGTTTAAAGTGAGGAAGTGATGAATGAATTAACATTTAATTGCATGTTTTCAAATAGTTTCATATTCAAAATGTCAATAGGCAACATAACATTTTGTGGAAACACATCTGTGGCCTTTGTTCAGTGGTGTGACTCGGTGACAGATTGGGAACTTGTGACAGTGTTTTGCATTAGATTTTCAACCTGAAACCATGGAGTTTCTATAGATCTACAATATACGAATTCAGTTTTGATAATGCTATTTCTTGCTTTTTTTTTTTAAAAGTACATCATTGCAAGTATTGAATCTTTTCAGACATGCGTGTAAATTGAAATGCAACTGGTTCATTGAGGCCTCTAATTACCAATCTGGAAATTCTGGTTTCCAGTTTATTTACATGTAAGCAAGTTTTTAATATACTACGTCAGGGAGAGTAGGCTTTAGCAGGCCTTTATTTCAAATGAACCCATATTGTTGAGACACAGTCTCCTGTAGCAGAGCTTTAGTGTAAACAGTTTGATCATGGATTTATTGTGACATGTATTTTGTGCTTGTTTTAGGTGGTTATGGTGGAGGACGAGGTGGTTATAATGACGATTTTGACAACGGTGAGATGTTGATAAATTTTATTTTTCAGAAGTCATATGAATTGATCTACTTAAACAACCGTGTCGTGTTTGAGAATAGTGTTGAGGTAATTAATGAGCTCTGTTTTTCTCTTGTAGGTCCAGGAGGAAATTATGGGGGAGGACCCGGTTATGGTGGAGGTCGGGGAGGATATGGAGGTGGTGGTCCAGGGTATGGCAACCAGGGTGGAGGATTTGGTGGCAACTGTGATGGAGGTTATGGAGGCAATAATGGAGGTAGGAATTGTACTGACATTGGCCCTATATTTCTTAAATGTATTTCTAGATGCAATTGATAGAAAATTTTAACAAAAAATTACCTTAAACCAATACTTTAAACTCATTCCTCCATTTCCAGCATATGGAGGTGGTGGAAATTACGACTTTGGGAATTACGGTGGGCAACAGTCTAACTACGGGCCCATGAAGGGTAACAACTTTGGTGGCCGTAATTCCGGTGGACCCTACGGTGGTGAGTGCAACCCAATGGAATGAGTTAACAATTTCTTCTGAAGGGTATTTGACATTCTGTGGTCGCCAATCCTGTGATCGTAGGTGGCTACAACTCTGGCGGCAGCGGCGGTGGCGGAAGCTATTCACGGCGATATTAATTTCATGTTTTGGTAAGTTGCATTCAGTTTTACACCACACTAGTAGCACAGTACAGAGTGAGCCCATGAAAGTGCAGAATAACTATTTGTTTTATCCTGTATCCATTCAACAGGCTTCAGTTCTTAGGAGAGGCGAGGAGGTGAGCAAAGGAATTGTCAGGAAAGCTGCAGGTTACTTTGAGGCAGTCATCTGAAAGCATTAGAGGAACACAACTCAGACTTTACTTGGAGAAGTTTATGGAAGAAGGACTGTATACACAAGACATGAGCGCAGAAAAATCTTTTCCCTATTGTGATAGATGTTCCCTACCAAACAATTTTTTTCCTTACGTTCGTCTGAGTTGTTGTAATGTTTCCGTGATATGAAGGGTAAAGAGTCAATTGTTTCATTCTCTAAAATTAGATCTTAAAATTATTTCACTTTTTATATTGGTCAGTTTTCTGCTGAAAAAGTAATGCTTTGTCTTTTAACATTATCTTGTCAATTAGCATAGTTCCATCAGGCCCCCAGACTAGTGAGGATTGCTCTTTTCTTTTTGATGTTATCATGATTACTCAAGTGTATTTTGATTTTTGTACAGTGATTAAATCCTTCTTGGTACCAGTGTCAACAATTATAAGGTGTTTGGACTAGAATTAAGGGAATCCCTTATTTTTCTTTGTTCCCGGAATTTAGGATTGTAGCGTGTTCTGATATTTTGATTAGTTGAAAAAGATTGAATAAAAATGTGTAGTGAAGTAACATGAAGTTCAGTGCATTATTCGCTCAGCAAAAAAGATTAAAGGAGTAACTAATTTGTCTGTTTCCTGCTCATTGTGATCGCAGTTTAGCAAATAAGCCTGTGGTGAAAGCAGTATAGGTTGTTTGTGTGTACTGTATTCACTCGAACCAGGGCCGAAGACCAGGGAGATTTGGATAGTCCTAGGGCGAGGGTCTATGCACCACTTATGCCAGTGTTGAGCGAGTAAGATTATAACAGCCACAAGCACCTGCATTTGGGCCCTCAGCATCACTAGTGTGGAAGATTGCAGATGACTGTCAGACAGGACGACTTCAGCCCCAGCACAGTGGACCAGTCAGCATTTTGAGAGAGAAGGGAGAAGGCAGCATCAAGCACAACGCCCATGGAGGAAGCTTGCAGTGTCGTTCCTGGTAGTGAGCATCTATCTCTCTTTCAAGGCTAGCTAAACCCTCCAGCAGCTGGTGCTAGCGAAGAAAGACTAGTTCCTGGACACTTTGGAGATCCTGTTAAGTCAGAGATACTGCAGTTGTACCCACAAATTCTAGTTTTCAGACATTAACAAGAAAAGGGAGTATTTCACAAAAGCAGGCTTGAGACGATGGAGCAGGTAAGAGTAACCACTTTGCTTGATTTGCAGATATGTGGAAAGAGGAATTCTCTTCTTGCTGAAAATCTGTAGAGACCTGATAACATGGAAGGTTCTCGATGGGTAAGACTCTTTCAAAATATTATCAAAGGGTGCTCATATTGCAATCTAACAGTGCACATGGCCAATATGTAGGATGCAGTGGTGCTTTTTTTAGGGAGGTGTTGCACCACTACAACCATGTTTTTTATTACATTTACTATCCCACAAATCATTCTGACAACTATCAGTTTTGTTTCCTTGGAAAGAGGGGCATGTACGGAATGTCTTTTCTTTTTTAGCGGGTTAACTGCTAAAATCCCTCGTCAGGACCAATACTAGCAAGATAATTTCTCTTTCTTGCATATTAAAACTCTTGACAAATGTAGTTGATGCACACTCGTACAAAAGCCTCAAGTGTAGTAAGGAAAGATGAATGACTCGTTACATCATGCTTCCAAAAATAATCTACTCTTGAAACCCTTGTTTCTTGACACCATGTGAAACAAGTTTTGCAGGTTGCAATCTTGTCTATAATTCTTTTTCTTACGTCTGAGCGCCTTTGCTGTTTAAATCAATGAAGGCAATTTAGTTTCAGTTATTAGCTTTAATATCGTTTCTTAATCAGCGGACAATTAAGGGAAAGAACTATTATTTACATAATGACCATTTGGTCGATGTGTCCGATCTATTGCAATATAATTCCACTCGATTGAGCTGCCATATAGTCTAACCTTTCCAGTTTTCAGAATGATCCATTTTTGATATTAACATAAATATAAAGATCAACATGCTAACAGTCCAATATGACAACCAAATATTAAAGACCTGCATGATGTCATATAAAGACAATGTTTGAAAGAAAATCAGAAATATTCACATCACAAAGTAGACTGGAAGAACAGGTGTGTCAGATTTCACTAAACAAAGTACACTGGCTATAAAAACTACTGACGCATGAGCCAGATAATGTGATCAGTCTAAGGTAGGTGATGATAGTATAAAGCACAGTAAATCAGAGATGCATGAATCTAACAAAATCAAAGGAGCTCAAATATCGATCGCTCTCAAAAGTTGTCTGTAGAAAGATGGAAGTGTGGTTTAACAGCAAACTGTTCTCACAACTTTTTGTTTTTACACTCTCCAAGACTTAATTGGCTATTTCATAACACCCAAACATCAGCTACTGGAAACAACAGAAAGAGATGAGTATGTAAAGCACTGACACGACTACTGCTCTGTGTAAGAATGTGGCTGCCTTCCTGTAAATGACTGTCAGCTAGGAGGAAGATATCCTTCATTAATGTGGTGTGTGTGTAATACATATGAATAGTTTCATGCAACAAATGTAAATCCTGTTTTTTCTTTTAGTTATGTTCTTTAGGGTTAAGGTCAGATTTGCTAAATGGAAAAATGTCTGCTAATGTTTATCAGCTGAAGGATAGTGTCTCCACAGAGACTAACCCCTGGACAAAGAATAAAGCTGTGTTAGGCCAAATATCTGCACTGCTATTAACTATACTGACTTATTTGTACACATAACTGTGATTTATGCTCTTAAATAAAAATATTTTTCATTACTTGAGTGATTTTTTTTTTTCATTTTTAATTTTGGAAAAGCACTTTGAAAGCAATATGTCAAAACACAAATGTTTGCCTTTACTTTGAAATGCAGTATTTAAAGGTTTCAGTCTAATTTAGATGTTTTACAGGTCCTTGACTCTGGGCTCACCCATTTAGTTTGGCAGTGTTCCCATGGAAGTTTTTCCATGAGTAGGGAAGGGCTTGGTGATCAAAGGTAATGTTTGTGTGTGAAAGTGCAGCTGGAGCATGAACTGGTTGAGTAGGAATTTACCGATATTTATAACCTTTCCTGGTGAACCATTGTGAAGTTGTCAAGATTGATTCACACTCCTGATACTCAACTGTAGGCCAACAATTGTAGTCTTTGTTGTGTGACATAATGAATGCAATGGGTGTTTTTTTTTTCTTCTAAGCCACAGGAATTGTAATGTCTTAAAAGATTTGGGTTGGTATATTGGCTTATTCTAATAAAGAAGTTATAAAGCAGCTTGTAAAGGTCTTTTAAGAAAAATCTATTCTGGTACAATATTCCTTTTCTGCTGCTCTAAGCCCTTCAGTGGTCAAGATTTGAGGTGGACATGTGGCAAGTTGCACAATTCTTCCTTAGACCCTATATCCATCTGGCATCAGGCTGTTGGAGACTTAGGCAATAATGTACAAGTTCCTATTTTCTGAACATTAAACAGGCTAAGACAGCGATATTATAGTTTAATGAAAAGCACAGAGCTCACGATTTTATAAAATAACCTGAACAGCAAATCATAACAGAACAGATATAAAATGAGTAACAATGATTGAAACAACCTCAAGCACACTATTTACAGTATATACATATGCAGTAACATTTTATATCAATGTGAAAGCAGGTTAGGTTTATATTTACAGTGTTGGTTAAATAGACTGTATAATACAAAAGTAAAATATCAAAAATATTACAACATTCATTAGAAATGAGCCAAAACTATACAATAGTTCTTAGCAGAGCTACAAAGGCTTTAAAGCTGAGTGACTGAAGTATTTGCATAGTAACACCATTATAGCGCGTATTAAGCAGGAGGTGAGTTGTCTCTGCTCTTGATGAAAGTCTTTTTCATGCGAGGAACGAGGAAGATGCTGCCGTTCGTCGACTGCTGGAGGGAGTAATCGGACGGGGAATAAGAATTCCCCTTCTCATCTCTCAACATGCCAAACACCTCCAGGTACAATCTGTTGAGCTGTTGCTTCATTTCCTTCAGGTTTGTGACGTTCTGGTTCTTCTCGCACTGGAGACGTTCTTTCTCCTCCTTGAGGGAGTCCAGCTCACCCTCCAGACCCACTATGTTCTCCATCTTACGTTTGCGACAGTTCTGGGCAGCTACCTTGTTCTTGCCTCGGCGGCGAATGTCCCGGACCAGGGCCAGCTGGGCGTCGTTCAGTCGGTGCTTTGACATCAGCTCATTGAAGTCATCAACGGGCAGATTGATAATCATGTCTACAGTGAAAGGGATTTTGAGGGCCTTAGCCCTCTGCTCGTCTCTGGAGAGACGCACATCAGAGCGTCTCTTCTGCTTGTCTTTGGTGAAGGGAGTGTTGCTGTAACTGCTCTCCTCTTCTGGGTCTGTCTTGTGGGGTTTGGGTTTCATTTTCTGCTGCAGTGGGGGCTTTTCTGTTACAGATAAAGAAACAGATTGAAGGTCATCCGATGGGAAATTCATTGAGAACATTTCTGAGTAATCTGCTTCTGAACTTCCAGGGTTGTGGTCCATCTCCTCCATGTCTGAATCACTGTAAGTGAAGGACCCGTCTCCATATAGGGATTTCCCAGGTGAACTAACATTTGGGCTTTGGTGTAACGAGATCCCTGAATCCGAGTCTGGCAGTTCAGCCATTAAGTTATTTTGGCCTCTGTCAAAAGCATCTCCAGGAGAAAGGCTGTAAAGATCCAGTGATGAGAAGGAAGGCTTGTTTGGAGTATCGGGCATCATCTCACTTTCATGTGGACTGGTGCTGTCCTCAAGGATGGTGTTTTGGTAGTAAATGTCACAGAAACTTTCTGCAGCAAAGCCATCATTTAACTGAGAAGCTTTCCCCGTCATCTGGTTGAGACCGTCTGGTGGTGCCACGTTGGGAGCTGAGCCTTCATATGTATTCATATATTCTGCTGGACAAGCATTTACATTGTTGGTTTCTCTCTCTGTTAAATTGGTCATGGGGTAGAAAGGATAGCTTTGATTCTTTGATTCAGGGCTTTTAATCGGAGGATAAGCTGTAGTCTCTAGTGTGTCCTCCATTTGCATGTTCAAGCAGTGCTAGAAGGAAGAGAGAAAGAATTGTAACATTAAATACAACCCACACTTAAACACAAGTTCCAAGCTCTTCTCTGTCCTATGCAAAACCAGTGAAAATAAAACAACAATAATACAGTGTATTAAAAGTTTAGATCAGTAGCATATTGTGACGACTTAAAAACTTGTCAGAAAACAGCTCTCCAATAATCACTTCAACATGGAATCCACTGGGCACACTCCAAGTATCACCAGAGGATACAAAGCCAAACAGGTGTTCCAGCAGACAGGTTTTTAATGATAGCAGAGGCAAACAGCAGTTTTACGTAATTTCCAAAGCTAACTGTAGTTATTCATGTCAGAAATCATCGGTATCGATCAACTAGTTTGCTGATAGCTTTATCTTTGTAAAGCAGCTTAATGAAACAAAATTCCCTTCGCTTATCAGTGGCTTTCCATGGCAAGTAATAGCAGCTAATGCAATGCAGCTCAATGGAACACTATTGTTGAGATTTTAGCCCATTGCACTCTAACACAGTGAGTGGTAAAGGCAACAAAGGGCAGACTGCTCCACCCATCGGCTCATGCAAATATGAGTTGCGTTAGCTCACAGCTGATAAGGCTGCTACTGAAAACTATCATGCACAAATGTTCATGTGTCTACATAGAGTAAGAACATACACACACACACCCTCTGAAAAATGTCTGTTCTGGTTCTTTTAAGTTTTACATCTCACACAACCTCCTACCTTTTACGCTATGAAGAGTCCACAATGAAACTCTATCGGAGTGGAATGAACCAGGTGCACCTGCCTCACTTATGAGACCACCCTTCTTGAACAGCAAACAAAAATGCATTTGTTCTCTAAAGCTGGGCTCCTGCAGCTGACACATTCTTTTGGTATTTGTTCCAACGCATACCAGTTCACAACATCATGCCATTGAGGGGATACAATCTGTCTATTATACCTGCAACTCAGGGAGGGACAAAAGCTCCATCCACGCTTGCTCCAAATCTGGGGACATCCTCTGTGGCGGTGGTGAGGATAATGGGCTGGGGGAGAGGGTGGCCGGTGGCAGGGAAGGCTGCTCTGGTGACATCATGGGTACAACAGCAGTTGTGTCCAAGCAATTGGAAGTGTCCTGTCAGACAAACACAATATAATTGCTATTAAATAAATACATTAAAAAAAAAATAAAAAAAAAAATATATATATATATATATGTGTGTGTGTGTGTAAACTACAAGTGTTAATGGCAACAGGTAATAATGTCACCTGTTCACAAATTGCTGTTCATACCTCAGTTTCCTCCACAGGAAATGTCTCTGCCAGTAGCTGCAAACATTCATCAAATGACATTGCATCACCGCTCTCTTCTGTGAAGCTGACGCTCTGTAAAAAATGATTAAACGCATATTTTAAAACTGAACCCGAGCATCATGTGTTGTACACCGTCTTTGTAAAGCAACAGTACAGTTTTCTATCTACAGTGCTGGCCCTGTAGAGAACTTTCTAGAGCTTAATACCCAAATGCAAATATGAAGACCTATTGGTGTTGCTGTAACTACACAGAATGAGGCAGTAACCTAGCTACAGCATCACCACAGCCTTTTAAATGAGCTGGGAGTGGTCCAGCTCTGACAGAATAATGACGGTCATGTGCTGTACCTGTGTAGCATCGAGAGGCGTGACAGCCGGCTGCAGGGGTGCACTGGTCAGTGGGCGGGGTATGTACTCTCCTGTTTCTTCATCCAGCTGTAGCTGAGCCAGCAGGGCCTTCTCTTGCTCCCGGAGCAGATGCAGCCTTTTCTCTTCTTGGAGCTCCAGCTGTCTCTGCAGCTCAAATTCTTTCTGACGATGGTTGTAGTCAAACACCTCTCGCCTGGCTCCGAGATCGATGTCTTGCTTCCATAAGATGTCGATCATGTTTATTTCCTTGAAAACATACAAATTTCATTTCAGTGAGTTGTATGCAATAACTAAGCCGGCAGCGCTGGAGTGAGGAAGAGCAATCTGTGGTGCATCAGGACTGCTCCACCCCATCCCTTATTATCTGCTCACTGGCAACAACACAGGCACAAATATCAAGGGGGAGAAGCCACATAAATAATAGATCCACTTCTCTCCTTCCTGCCACCACACACCGGGGGATGACATGGGCCTCACCTGACACCATGAAAAGGATGCTATCATTTTACATGTGATTAGACTGAGGTGTTTGTTCATTTGTCAATTCCAAACTCAAAAGCAGCAAACTCTTTAATTTGAGTTTTAGTATAAATGGCTTTTCTCAGAAGTTCTCAAGGATTGCACTAATTTCATACATTAAAATTCATGATGGTATCTGCAATTTCTTTCACAAAATACTTTATTAGTTTCACAATCTATCTTTAAGTATATAACATGATGAGCAGAAAAATGCTCATAATTTCCAGAGACCAAAGTGAATTATTCAGATAGTTTATCATGTCCAACAGACCAGAAACCAAACACTCACTCTTCATTTATCTTTTAAATTAAGTGACAAAGAAGCAAATCTATATGAAAAACAACTACACTACTCAGAATTTGACATTTCTGGTTAAAAAAGGTCTGAAATGAGTAATTAAACCTCAAAAGAGCTGGCAACTGTTGAGTTAATTTGTTATGTCAATTAATGGGTGAAGCTTTATACTAAACATAGCCAAGTTAAATCTAAAATAGTTATATATTTTACACCATTTTATCAGAAGGCACAAGTCGTCCATCACACATTTTGTATAAGCGTATTAAAGTTAAGTGCTGCTGACAAAAAAGAATGCTGGATACAGCAGGCTAACAACGGTTGGGATAATTTCCTGTAGATTTCCCCCCGCAGGCTGAATGTTATTTGCCTTTTTAAACAAGAATGTATTAAGATAAACCACGCTTCTCTCTCGCTTGGCCTTTCACCAGAACTTATTTACAGAAGGAAACGATTTCAAAAGGCCCAGGGATGTTGCATAAACGCGAGATACTGTCTGAGCATCTGACTTGTTTGTTCCTCAGATTTGGGTATAAACAGAACTTATGGGCTTGGCTTCATAAGTCATATGGTCAGAACAGACATAGCCAAGGGGACGTCAAGAGGGAACTGAAAGGAAACCAACCACTATGTGGAACAATACACAAAGAGAAAGAGGTGAAACCAAGGCTAATGTCATACAGTATATAGTTGTCTTTTTTTAATTGAAGGATAATGCTCTGTTTGGTCAGATTTTGTCTAATAATAACAACAGCAAACAAGCACTAATAGATATTTAAAGCCCCAGCTGACACATTTCTGACTTCATCTGAGAGGCTGCAAAGAAGGAACCCACTAACCCTCTTTGCCACAGTGTTGCATCAGAAGCATGGTTGCTGAAGGATTACACATTACTAAGGCTGGTGCACACAACCAGGTATTATGGCCTCTGTAGGAATGAGGAAGGCCCCTAAAATATACCTGAATACAATTGTTGAGGTCATCTATGTTTTCTAAACTAAAAAAGACGAACCTGTCTAGTGGTCAGACAAGTAATTCTGGCCCTTACAATAAATCATTCATCCAATAAAAAATCATGATGTTTCAGGTTCAATCCACCCTTTCACTGTCACTTGTTATTTCTCCTGTTATAAAGTGTCATGGTATTCAAGTACCTTAACCAATCCCAAACCATAATCTGATTTTACTGAATAGATTGTGAAGTGTGAGTCACTCGGTAGCGACTGTGGTATAACATCATGGCTGTCATAAGACTTGGATTGACATCAGAACAAGGAAACTATCTCTCTAGAAACTCTGGCACACACAATACACACCCAAACAACATTCATTGTAGTTTAAGTAACATTAGAGAACAGATACAGGACTGGGAAATGATCTGAAAATAAGTATTTTATAAGGTAACTAAATAAAAAAAAAAGAAGCCAATTTCTAATAGCTCCATTGTTTACGGAGATGGGTAACAGAGAGGCGAGTGTGCTTCTATAGTATGAGTTGTTCATTTACCTCTCTTGAGCTAAACACTAGGGGCCTCTTCTATCACATTACAGTGGACATCCACACATGACCAGGGATGATGAAACAGGCGCACATGTTCCACAGCAGCCCCTCATCCGTCAACTGCGCACTTCCACTGACCCTGAATGGTGGCAGCTTTATCCAAACAGCTCTACACCAAACCAGACACATCAAATTAAAAAAAATAAATCTGCTACTTCATTCAATGTGTGCCAACAAGTCCAGAGTGACTTTGGGTCAAACTACACTGATGGATTTTACAGCAAAGACCAGGGCAGAGCTGTGGCCTCTAGAGGAGCCATTCCCAGCGGTTCCTAGCCTGTCTCTATCTGATATGGTATCACATGAGGGAGCGGGTGGGTGGGGGCCGTTACGAGAAAACACTAAGAGGGGGAAAATACAGAGTAGTTTATTAAGTACACTAAGATTTCAGTCTGTTATAAATGAGGTTTGTTTATCTTTTACTTTCTCGTGAGAGGAAATACTTCATAAGTAAATGACTTGTAGGACCAAGTGTTTCAGAGGTTAAACTTTTCTTATTACTATAAACCTTACACAACCTAAATAGAAGGTAGCCACAGGCATTGTGCATATTTTACAAAAATTTCTGTCATTTTTATACCATAACTTACGACGTCATAACTATGCTGCCTGTGTATAAGCTATCTAATTAGCCTTAGCAAACGTAAACTTGACGGAGACAGTAAACACGTCACTGTCTCCCCGTCAGACACATCGACAAGAAGTTAGCCGTCAATGTCAAAGCTTTTTTTTTTGTCATCACTGGACATAAATGCTCTTATTTACCTGTTTGGGATGCGTCACCTCCATTTCCATCATCATGGAGCCTTGTGTAGTCGTGAAGAAACACCTTATGTTGGATAAGTGTCTGCTACTCCTTCGTTAGCCGGTTAAGATGGCGAGTGCGTCGATAACGTTGGAGTCCGTCGCGGTAGCCGTGCTAATAGGAACCTGCTTCCTTTGGGTCTGATGAAGGGAAAAGATGGCCCCGCCCACCGAACCGCTGCACCCCTCGCGCCATCCTATGAGAAAATGAGGGCTGTGGGCGCGTGCGTGTGCTGCCGCGCGAGCACGTATCGTCCGTACACTGCTGCTCATACACTAGAAATAAAGTTAATTCAGCGCGCACGTATGTGTTTGAAAGTTGTAGCAATCGATAAAGATAAACGCACACTTAAAGAGAAATAAGATAAGAAAACTCTTTAAGGTATCCATTTTGTTCAGTAAATCCTGAATCCGCCAAACAACCAGAATTGAGCTGGAATATAAAATTGTTGTGTGTATTTGCTTTTAAACCAGTTTATATGTCATTAGATGACTGAATGTTGCACGCTACGAAGTCCTATTCGCCCCGTCAACGGTGTACTTTGGTTTAGCGCATAGCGCCACCTACTGGTTATCGTACCGAGTGTGTAACTGGAGGCCCAGGGGCCCTTATGTCCCGTGGAGGTACTGTATTCACAAAGTTGGATGAAAACGAACAGGGTTGGTCCAGTGATGGAAGAACATTTATTTTGTAAGAATACACAGATGTGAGTCCAGCTTTCAAAAAAGAAATTGACTTCTAAACTGCTTTGTAACCCTGCTATTGATTCTTCAACATGTTGTTATTGTTTGCTGAAGCAGAAATTCTGCAGCTTCTTTATAGTTTTTCCACGACTTAAATCTTTAACAATGTATCATGTTTTATTTGTCACATGGTTTGGATGAAAAAATGTTGTGATAAGTATATTATCAACAACACTATATGTAATACATTTCTTAGTGATAGCATTATGCACTAACATGAATAGGAGATAGTAGCACAATGTATCTTTCATAATGAGTAGAGAAAAACTGTAAAGTTGGATAATATGTGGTTTACTAAATCAATAGAGTACAAGGGAACTTTCATTCAGTAAGCACACTGACAGAATTACACCGATACTGTATGTATTTATGCACAGGCCTACTGAGATTTTACCAAACAAACAATAATACTATACACATAATAAACAACAAGCATTATTACATGAGACGATTATAAGACTACTAAATCAGCATGTCAGTACTGTTTGTACTTCTGTCTTTCCATTTTCAACTCTTTTTGAGATGAACATGCTATATTTTCCCTACAGGATGACAATTATGTGACATATAACATACAGTATAGTTACTAGTTTGTTACTTTGCAAATTAAGTTTTATAACATATCATCAGTGTATAAAATATCATGCAATGTTTAGCAGCGGAATGTAACTATGGTAGCACATTTCCTCACTTTACAGAACAGTTCTATATTCTTTACATCAGTATTTAAGATTTTATGACTGTTGCACTTTACAGTATTTCATATCATACTTGTTGCTCTGTTTCTTAATTAGCTGTTTTTACTATTCTTGAAAAAATTAAAGTGCTGTCTACTATGTGATGAATCTCAATTGGAATTAGATCAATTTGAATACTACTCATATATAATAAGAGTAGTAAAAATGAACTTCTTGACCAGCTACAATAACAGTCTACTCACACATTATCAGTATTCCAATAACGTCTTTATTATGGAGTATTACTTTATTTATAAATAGAACATACATAGGAATAAAACAGAGGTTACAAAGCACTTGACATAAAATGAGTAAAACAGGATATTGAAATGCATGCACTGTGGCCTTCCAGTGCAGGCTCAAAAGTAGATATATACTGAATAAACTGCTAGACAGTACATATGTCCACAAATCAAGGATACACAACACAGAGCAATTAATCAAATAAGAGAAAGGCCAAATACAAAATAGATTTCATAACCTAGTAATTACTCATTCTAACAAATAAAACGTTGCTTTCATACCAACTTTCAACCACTCTAGTGTTTTACTTAAGGGAAACTCAGACTGAAGAACATATATTTGTAAAGGAGCCTGCTTTGCACTGCAGTGTATACGTTTACTGAAACAGGACTGGATAATTCTTACACTACTGAAACGTGGAATGAACGACCCAAACGTTGCTATGATATTCAAATTCCACCTTAAATTAAAAATAAATGTCCGCATTAATAATATAATCCAATAGTTGTACAATGCAGTAGGCTCCTGTAGCTCTATAGCATTGTTTAGAATAAGTAAACGTTTCCTTTGGCTGATAATGATCATAGTTCCATTGCCTAATGCTAATGAGGTCGAATTGACTTTAATTTGTAAACGAATAGCCTTACTTTGTTTCACTATGACTTATGCATAAATCAACTAATTGAATGTGTTTTTCCTAAACGTCAGATATGGAATTGATGTTTATATGCAAGAAACTTCCCATTTTCAACGTCAAATGAACTCTATCAGCCAATCAGAGATTGGTGCTTTTAAATTCGTTAATTCCAATAAAGTCCTGTTAATTTAATATGAACCACTCTGACACCTCGGCGCGACTAAAGAGTGGAAATGTAAGTAGTTGACATTTGAAATATTTCATTGCAATAAAACAGCCTTAGTCCTGCTTGTCGCACCTACCTGTAAAGAACCTCACACTAAAGTGCAGTTCACTGTTCCAATGCGTGAAATTACACCAAAAAGCCTATTTTCCCCCCTCATGCGCGTTCATGAATACTGTACGCGTTCACGTTTGGCAGCTCCACGTCGACATTCTTCCAGCTGCCTATAGTGAACAGCACAGGACTGGGGAAGAAAAGGTAAAAGCGGTGGTAGACACTAAACGCTGCAAGTCCGCAGACGGACACCAGCCTCAGTGAAAACCAGTCGTGGTTTGAGACGTCCTCTGATCGCTTTGTGCGTTTTGCATTTTATGATTAAGACTATTTGTCCCTCGCGTCGGATTGCAGCTGGTCTCTTGTGTCCACCTTTATCAGGTACAGTATGACTTGCACAACTTACTTTTCCTCGTTACATCTTGTGTTAGTAGATGTTATTTTAATGATTGGGATGCGAAAATATTATCGTCGGTGCATTATTTCGCACTTCTAGAGCTACTGTCACTTGTTGTGGCAAGTGCCCTAACTGCGTCCAAACTGACATAACTTAATACTCCTGGAGCATTCTGCCCTCTCCCCTTTGCTATCTTCTATCTATAATGTTTGATGCTTAGTGCAGAGGCTGCTCAGTTCACAAAGTTGTTGAAGATCAACAGGTAGATTCAGTTACATAGTGGAACTGGAGGCGAACAATCCCGTTGACATGAAAGGTAATCACCAAAAACTGGAAACTTCAAACATGCCAGCTCATATGGAGAGAGGTTCATAGGTTAATTTGCAACCAGATGGTCCAGCTTAAAGAGGTAAGTAGTTACTTTTTAGGATTTCTTTTAGTTTACTGCCCCACAGAACTAACTACTGCACATCTCCAAATTATATTTCGTCATTTCATGAGTTTATAGAGAACTAACAATGTGTACAAAGTCCCCATCTTGCCTGCTTTACCTGTGTGCCTAGGGAGGACCCGCTACACCGTAAGACTTTCTGTAGGCCCAGGATTCAAGTGTTTACTACTACATTTACTACTACTTTTTAATCTACTGATACACATTAAAAACAACAGTTTCGTAACTACACTCTTGTTTTGAATGTTTTGAACTGGGGTCATCAGAGACCTAATCAAAGTGGATGTCCTGTTTTCCTTGCTTTGTGTGCCTTATTACAGGATAAAGGAGAACCCAGTCATGAGGAGGATAAGGTCCTGCACAAGGACAAACCTATGAGGTGGCACTGTGGCTTTCCAAATAAAGTTCTGTGATACACTCAGACTCTAATTACTTTGCAGTCAGTGCATTACAGAACTTAGTTTTGTGAGTTAACAGCCTACTTAACCTGTGGGAAAGCCATCACCACACATTTGGACATTTAAGTTAAAAGGAATTATTCTGTTAACCCATTATGTGCTCTTTTCTGATTTTTTTAAAATAAAGTTGTTGTCTTTTTTAAACAATTAATCCAGCCTTTTCTCTCTTTTTGAGAATATAAACAGGGGTCATTTGCATGGTGCAGTGTTTCTAGCCATTTATGTAGTGTAGCTTTGTGCTCAGTCACTACTTGAATGCCCTGCTGTGTGCCATATGGAAACAGTAGTCATGCTGGTTAGATGAGTAGAGGTTAGGTAGACATAGTTTGATATTACTCTTGCTTGAGGAATATTGACACAATAATGTGTCCATAAGTTAGTGTTGTTGAAACAAATGTTTAAATGTGTCATGCTATCAAATCAAGTGATAACATTTATTATGTGAGGATGCAGTTTTATTCTAAGTCATATAATAAAGGTGGAGAAAATTTGCAAAAACTAACAATAATAAAAAAAAGAGGTTTTTTAGGGTATGTTTGAGAATTGTCCTTATTTTTCTCTGTTGGACTGTTTCTTCATTTTCCTTGAATTTCCTTCATGCACGCATTATTTAAAGTAAAGAGTTACCGAGAGGCTTATTTTTTTTTACCGTCAGTTTACTTATCAAAATGTTTTACATGATATTTTGTCCTCCGTAATGTTACGTTTAATTTCATACGGTCAGCTCACAAAACCCAGACTGCAGATTCAGTCCTCAGCATACAACTAGCCTGAGAGTATATTACAAGGCATGCTGGGAAACGTAGAATGGTGCATTCAAAGACTCCTCTTTAGCTCCTTCTTTAAAGGGCAGAAAAAACGTAAATGGGTAAATTATATGGTTGAAAGCGAAATTAAAAGCTAGTTTACCGTTACCATAAGTAAAAGGACAAGTCCATATATATAGGTCTTCATGTACAGAAAACGTAGATATAAATTTGAACAATTGTTAAGTGAGACTGCAATATTTGTTTTTTAAGTTTTATTATTACTATGCAGCTGCTATCTCTTTAGCCTTGCTTCTTTATTTGTCCACACAGTCTACAAGCTAGTTTTATCATATGACAACTTAGAAATCCTAAAAGAAAATAGTATTTGATACTACTAATAAGTCTGTCGATCAGTTACTTATCCAGTAAAACCAACACCTTTCAACATACCATACCATACCCTACCATAGAAATTTTTATTTGGTATTATCTATTTTAGTATGTATGCTGTCTGCGACTCCGCAGATTCACCCGTTCAACATCATTGGTGTCACACAAAATGAGCATAATAATTCCGACAGACCAAAAACGCAGCGCACTAGCTTTACCAGCGCTGACCTCTGACAGCTGCTCCCTCTCCTCACAAACACGGAAGCAGCATGGCGTCCGAAAGAAGCGGCGGCGGGAGCTCTGACAGGCAACTGATTGCACAGCAAAGACTGAGGATAATTGCCGGACATTTAAAGAGATCGGAAGACGGTGACTCGACAGTCCTAGCCACGGAATGCAAAGCCCAAGGAGGCAAGACAGATGTCTGCAGTGAGGGGAAGACTGTGCCGAGGAGGAGGTACAAGGCTATAATGGAGCGATGGACAGAGGTCCAGCCCCCGTGGTTTGAGCCCACTATTTAGTTAAAAATCAATGTAATAGTTTAGCGAAAACCATAGATGTGACGTGCACCGATAAAGCGATTTTAATTCAACTTCTAGGCTCTGATAGCAAAGGGAGAAATAGCTAAAGATGGTTAAATGAGCTAGCTGGCTAACAGTTTGAGGGAGTATTGCCAGACATTCATTCTTGACTGAGTGGGTGCGGCTGATTTAACCACGAAGTTTAACAGAGGTATGCTCGACTTTCTTAAAGTTGTCTAGGTGTAGTGTTGTCTGAGGATTGCAATAAATTGTTTAATTTGTCGTATGACAATATTTAACTGAAGGGAAAAGCAGAAAGGAGAAGGAAGACACGAAATCGAAGAAGCGACATGTCCAGTTCAAGTCAGCGACTAGATCAGCCTTCATTGAAACTGACTTTACAGGCTGATCTTACTTTGTTTCATTCATTAGCTTTGTCATTCAGTAACGACACATGAGCTACATAGTTTAACAGGTAGTTACTACTTATTACAGTATAATGTTAATTTTAGCAAGGGATATTTAGTCCTTGCTGATTTATTAAATCTCATGTCTTGCAAAATGACAATAAACATCAATCTTTTCTGGCCATAGAACAACTAGTGATGAGTGAAATGATAAAGTATCATACTTATCAGAAATTTGTGTTTCTTGTTCAGCAGAACTTTAGTCAGGAATTTACTCTACAAAAAAAAAAGATAATAAAGGTTGCAACAAAATTTACACATTAATAGATATGGACTGATTCCTTGTAAATTATAGAACGACAAACTCAACTGGACATTAAAATATTTCACAAACACCGTTGGTATGAAGAAACCTCAAGTGAACTCCACCCTCACTTTACCCCCCTCCAGTTCAGCCTGTCTGCAATTTTGCCTTTCTTGTGTGACAAGTTGAGGCGGTGTCAAGTACCAGATTTGAATCTTTTGAGTCTCAGTGGTGCTTTTAATTAATATATAACTACTGTAGCTCAGTTTGAATTAGAAAAATTGTTTATTAAGTTCATCATCCTACAAATGAATGCTTTTTAGTACATTAGCCCTGCAATAAAACCACTCGCTGTGAAGTTCAGTTTTTGCTTTCCCTTCAGACGATGCATGTAGTGCTACCCATGTCCTTCTATCCATGGCAGGATAAGATCTATTAACATCTTAAACCACTGGCAAAATCGCTGAAAATTCACATATGCTTTTGTAGGCTATAGTTTAATAGTGGTTTCCTGTGCTGACATGTATATCTATTGTTTTATCTGTGTTTCCATACATTTGTACAGGTAAAAATAACATTTTCTCCATTTACAATCTCAAACTGATTTACGTCATTCAACATTTTTGGCTTTGTTGATTTTGATCAAAGAAGCTTGATCATTCCAACAAGAACATCCCGCGACACCCTAGTTAAAATTTTTACCCTGATCTACTTGCATAGGTCAAAGATCAAAGCTAGTGCTCTGACCTACTGTCCTTGATCAAAGCACTAGCTTTGATCTATGGTCTTACTCACACTGGCCTTCTCCCTTATCTGTCTATCTTATCCGGTTCCTGAGTGTACAGAAGTTGAAATTTGACCATGAATTATTTTTCCCAAGACTGCAACATCCTGCGACACCCCTGAATTCAATATTTTACCCTGATCTACACATTTCTGTTCCTCTGGCTTCCTGAAAATGTTGCTTTTTGTTTTGTGATTAAAAAAGGTATACAGTGAGCCGTTGTTCCTCGCGGTTAAAGCGTTCCAGGAACCACACGCGATTAATAAATTCCACGACAGAGCAACAAACTATATATCTTATTTGAAGATATTTGGTGGATGGCCGGACAGACCGACGGACGAACACACAAACACTGACAATTACATCACTGCTTCGCGGGATGTATCCAACCTAACTTCCTTATGCTCCAAAATTCATATTGATGCTCACATGTGTCAATATAAAAACTGCAACTTTTGATTTTATGGCAACTTCAATTGGGATATGTAAGGATGCCTTTAGTGGTACATTTCACAATAACGTTGATTATGACTATGACTGTACATCAGTGCTTGGGGACATACATGACAGATCTTAAAGTTTATTTTCTCTGGATTTTTATGCCTAAAAATCCCATTCGTTTTCAAAATATTTGTAAGAGAACCGTATGTAGTGTGTGGAAAAGCATCTGGTATTTACTCTGGAAAGGGCAAAATAAGCTGTAATATTATGTTTTCTTGTCTCATTGAAAGGAAGCATAGACTTGTGCCCTAAAGGCGAGGCAGGCCCTTACCCCATCTGGCCTTTTTGGCTGCTTTTTTGTTCAGAAGCTTTGACTCAAATCACGTTTGGCGAAGATTTATTCAAGTATGACTCAGTGTGTCACTCTCATTTCTACTCGCACACATAATTTATCGGATACTTCGTCTTGGCAGGTATTAATCTTAATTATCGCTTTTGCTCCACTGGGGTAGCATCCTGTCCCGAGCGGCTCATGAGTTATGGCTGCTGTGAGTCGTGTCTCTGCAGAGTGTAATTGTGCCACACAGGCTCTGCACAGAAGTGGAGAATAGACAATGGAGCATCGTTTTCAGCTGTGGACACAATGGTTGTAGTACAATACATCAAAACAGTGATAGCGTTGTAGCTCTACTCCACCTCGGTTGGTGATTACACAGCTATGGATGTGTGGTAAGTACTAGTGTGTGCTGTTTAGCTCAATATGAGCTAAATAATTAGCTTGTTGAATTGCACATGTTCCAACCTGATGTTAAAATAAAATCTGTAGAAAGTAGTAATGGATAAGAACATCTACTTTGGCACCATCAAAGAAATACTTTAATTGTTATTTACAAATTTCTGATGGCACAAAGAGTTATTGTTAGCTTCCTCTGTCAGTCAGTCACTGGTATCTGTTACTTCTGTGTCACACGGTGTCAGCATGCTGTGTGGCGTACTGACTAGTAGTCGCCCAAGGGAACACTGTCGGTGCTGTGTGCCTGTGACCCTCCATATTGTAAACTTGCAGTGATGGCTAGATGAAGCTTGAGAGGACGCAAAGGCCGTCCTTGACTCATCAGGATAAACAGACATCCCTCATTGAAACACTGTCTGTGTGATTTATATTGTCAGCAGAGATTGTCTTTATTTCTTTTGCCTTGTTGAAATTTCCCTACGAGAAAACAACAGAGGACTAGTGTCGGCAGATAAAAGCCCTACTTTTTATGCGCTTCAAGCGTGCCCTGATGGTATTTTGGGTCATCTATCAACTCCAAGCGAGTTGACTTAACCTCTGCCCATGTTTGTTTTCTTTCACAGGCAGGAGACTATGAAGTGGAACGGCTGGGGATACAGTGATTCAAGATTCCACTTCAACAAGAAAGGCCAAGCAGAATTCACTGGCAAAAGGCACTGTATTATTTCACGTCACTATGCTTGGATAAACTGCTTTTGCTCAAGTGTTGATTATTCTGATAAGCTTTCAGTTCCAGGTCTTGTTCAGAGGATGTAGGCTTGTTTTAGTGCTGCTCTTGCTGCTGTTTGAATGAATTTTCGGACGGGTTAGTACAATGTCCGGTTTCATGGCTCATGTAGAAACCCACCTTTTTTTAAAATCAGCTGTTTCCTCCTACCTGCACTCGCAACAGTGTGGTGCTACTGCCACCTAATGGTTGGCATTTGAACTGCTCATTGTTCACCAAGGTCACTGGTTGTGATTTCCAGCTTTTCCAAACTCTGTTGCTCATAAAAGGAAACCAATCTCCCACGTGTTCATAAACGGACCTTATGATGTCAGTATTTTTTTGGTTGTTGTGTCTCTAGGGAGTTATAAACAGTTATTCACAGACTTCTGGAGAAATCATAATATACTTGAAATGTATGAGGTGTCTACTCTAGACAAAAAAGCCAGTTGTCCTTCATTTTCATGCCTGCACTTTCAGTTTACAACAGAGAGCATGACTCTTCCCCATCTTCTATGACAAGACCAGAGGAATAAACTCCTATTGTTTTTGTAATCATGACGCATGACTTTGGAAGAGACAGCCCTGCCTGTTTGACTGGCATTTTGTGTATGTGAATGTGTTTTTGAGTAATGAGTTGGGCTGAACAGGACGATGCACGGCAAACGGTTTCCTTCAGCGCAAGCGGTTGCCACAAAACGCTCTGCGCCCTCTCGGCTGAAAAGCTACCTGGGCGGCGTATTGTAACCGAGGCCGGGACGCAGCTGAATGAATGTCTGAGATTGTGTTCTCCTCCGCGCTCACTGTGACAGAGGCTTTTTCATTATAGAGTGTGTTTCATGGTCTCTTGGACAAAGGCATACTACAGCCCCCCCCCCCACTATGGGCTGTGCCAGCAGCTCAATTATGCAAAGGGTGGCGAGGGCGATCACACGGACAGCACTGTCACTGCCGCTCCGCTCTCCTAATAACCTCATTGGACTCGAATCTCACCCAATATTTTTGTTAGACACAGGCCTGCTTTTCCAAATGAGTGCGTCGAGTAAATTATTTGGAGGTTCTTCAATGAGGGCTGTGACTTCCAATGCATGAAATCCGTCATACATAATATGTAGCTGTTGTTGTTTTCTTTAATGGGTTGCTCAGTGTGTTTTTCTCTTATACGATCCAGGTATAAACTCAGTGGTTTGATTATCCCCGGACTGAAAGATTGGTTTGAAAGTACGTTTGGAGCCAATGTGCAGCATAAAACATCAGCATCAGTGAGTCATGTCTGTTTGGTGCGCCTTCAACGAAGGGAGAGGGAAAGCCTTAGCCACAGTTGCTAACACCACAGTGGTTTGTCATGTTTCAGTCCATTCTGACCAGCAGTGCCGTGCAGCCTCCCATTCTGAATGAGGCCTTCATGGAGGAGCTGAAGTCTACAGGTATCCCCATGTCTCACGATGCAGAGGACCGGGTGTTCCGTGGCCACGGTGAGACAGTCTCAGAGGAATCTGAATGATTTTCAATCGAGCAACAGTGTGATTGCTTTTGTCTCAACTAATTCTAGTGTTATCTTCCAGGACATTGCTTACACGAGGTGTTCGCTTTGCGAGAGGGAAGAATTGGTCGTGTTCCAGATTTGGTGGTATGGCCGAGTGAGTCCAGAAGCTGTGTCATCTTTTTTTTCTTTTTTTTCTCAGCTTGTTTTTTTTTTTTTTTTTTCCTTTCTCCCACGCCACATCCCCCACTGGCTTATGTGATTTAAAGGGTTAATCTCTGCAGAGGCAGGGATATTAATATGTATGAGTGGAGGCTTAATAAGAAGCGTCAGGGGGAGGACGATTGACACCCAGTACTCCTCAGTCTGCTCCTGCAACAGTACACCATGAATTATGATTGTGAGATTGGTTTTCTGTTGTTACGGCCGGCACTATTTTACCATGCAGACGAGTGAGGCCTGATGTTTGGAGCTTGATTAACAACCTTCTCAACGGCCAGCAAATCACCAAGTAACGTTACATATGGTTTCATCAACACCAGCACCAAAATTAGGATTTTACTGAGCTCCATAAATACAAACTAATTTACTCTTCATCTAAAATATGCCTTGACTTGTGATTTTCATTCCGCCAGTAGTTCCACTTTGTAAAGCTGTTTCATTTCTTGAACTCTAATCCAGACGCAGACACTGTCTGATTAATTGGATGTTAGAAATAGAATGTAAGCATTTCTCATTGCCTGTGAAAGTACTTGAGGCAAGTGAAGCTTGTCCATGTAGGAAGGTAACGCCACTCTTCCCACTCACTCACTGGATGTGGGTTCTCTGATTGGCCAGTGCAAGTTTCTATTGATGCAGCCTGACGCTGCCTCAGGAAAGCCCAGAGCAAATCACAACTCTTGGGCAAATCAAAATGGTCCCCGCGTCTTTGCCACTCCCCCGGCTGTAAAGGTTTGGCCGTATATATTTATTTATTGTCTTCTGTATACACATAGTGTTATGTGCCATTTTTATTTCCTTTTGCAATGCACTGGTTATTATGTGGCCACTAAATTTATGAATGCAATAGAGGACGGTAAATGAAAACATTTCCTTTATGAAGGCCACTAATTTTTAAAATAATATCCTGTGTCTTCACAGACTGCCACGATGATGTTGTGAAAATTGTCGAGCTGGCGTGCAAACACAATGTTTGTTTGATGCCGTATGGAGGTGAGTCCTTCAGGCCTGTAGATGTGCATGCACATTTAATTTACTTCCAGTGTATTTGATGGACGTAATCTATGAATGAACTTGATGAAATAGACACACTGATGTTTGCAGACCTCTAAATCACCACATATAAAATCTTTATCTACCTCATGACTCCTGCTTCTCACTACTTTCAGCTACATGATGGAAGAATTACTGACGTTAAACATCTGCAAATACAGAAAAAACTGCCCCCGGCCATTAAAGAAGAAAAAATATTTGCATTTCAGAAACGTGACTTTCTTCCTGTGTGTTTTGTGTAACCGTCAGCGCAAACATTAACACGTCTTTCAGTGCCCTCCTCACATTGTTTCCTGAATAAAATACCGTGTCAATGGGAATGAATGTTAAGTTAATGACAGTATAATACCTGAGACTGAACAAGTTATGGTTTCAGTCTGGAATTACAGATCTGATCAAATTAACACAAACATAACTACAGAACATTGGTTTTACTTTACACTGTTCAGTGAAAGAAGTAAATGGTACGAAGAACTAAATTTGTGTGTGTGTTTGTGTGTGTGTTTTAAACATGACATGGTGACAATCTCGTGATGCATATGCAGGCTTCCTTTTATTGTAGTCTTTGTTTGTCTCCTCAGGAGGAACCAGTGTCTCCAGTGCCCTAGAGTGCCCCCCCGAGGAAACTCGCTGCATTGTCTCTGTGGATACCTCTCAGATGGTTCGTACACAAATTCAAAGGTCAAAAGATTTCATCAGTACTGATGAGAAAAATTGTCAGACTCCTAACCGTAAACTCTTAATGCTGTTTGTGAAAATAGAGAGAGCTCCTCTAGATGAATGTTTCTAACACTGTCACAACTTGCAGTTGTGTTATTATATCATTATTTTTAAAGCACACATGTTTTGGTTTCACATGTAAAGCTTTGCTATTTTCCCTCATTTTTTATATCTATATAAATTTAATCTTAAAAGTTTTTTTTTTTTTTTTTTTACATCTTACCTTGGAAATATTGCGAGGCAGTTTTTCTGTAGGGATTGCACCTCAAAAATGGGACACAAATTAATCCTAAAAATGATAAATCCATAATATCAGTCAACTGTTATTTTTCATTCCATCTCATGTCACCGTGAACACGATGATGCTTCATTGGAGCTGATATAAAAAGTTGAACAACCCTTTGATCCATGCTGACGCGGAGGCGTGATGTAAGCTCTGGGTGATTCTAACCCACCAGTGTTTGAGTTTGGTGCCACAGACACTACTCACTAGAGTTCTGTGTCATGGGTCAGAGGTCCGGTGGCGCCAATGGAAGCACATGAAAGGAGCAGTGTGTTTGGGGCATAAAGTTTATTACCTCTGGAGAATAATTGATGGCAGGTGTGAAAGGACCTCCTGTAGGTAGGGGTGGGCCACATGCTCAGCGACCCAAATAAGAAGCATATATTTGGAATCTGATGTTAAATTGAGTTTAACCTTGAGTAAAGTGTCTCTGTCCCAAAGCCCCTGTGCACACATTTATCCTCAGATGTGTGACTCCAGGCTAGGAGGACAATTTTCCACTATTGTAAGCAAACTGTCCAGGGACTTTATCCATGTACTACTGTTGAGTTCATTGTTAATGTCAGACAGTCATGGTGATACACAACACGCTCTATTAAGACCTTGTAATCGGTGTAACGTGAATTGTGTGTTTAAAACAAAAACAAACAGGATTAAAATGTTTTATCTTATTTAAAAAAATTTCCGACTCTTCCGTCATTTTGTCATTTTCCTTCACAGAACCGCATTCTGTGGATCGACGAAAAAAACCTAACTGCCCACGTGGAGGCTGGCATTGTGGGTCAGGATTTGGAGAGATTGGTAAGCGTCGCTCCTCCATTCATGTTGGTTCAATGGAAGCTTGCATTGGTGTAAAAGGCTGCACCGACCGTCCAGCTGTGTGTCCCATTCACATGCAGGTCCCTCGATGCTCCCATCACCTTGATAATCTTTGCTCGGTAGGACTAAGGAGTCTCAGTAAGGAGTTTGGAGATGGCAACGGAGCGCTGAAGGGGAGAGATTAGAGGGAGGCGGCATTTGTGAGCAGATGGCTCCATCAAGCTAATTCAGAAAAAGGAGAAGGAGCAGGCATTTGATGTAGAGAAATGCGTGAGCTGCATGTAAAGCAGACTACACCTCTGCATTAAGACTGGGCCATTTTGATGGAGCAGATGGTTCTGCATTATAAACTGCCTTCTAGGGAAATGCTGCGATAAAACCAGGCCTGACTTAACCCTCATCTTGTGCTTCTGGTGGGGGTAGTTGTTGTTGTTGTACATTAGGGTCCTTATTATTATTACTATTAAATGTTCTCCCTAAAGATGCAATCTTTTAGGGGTTGGGCTTCCTCCAGGAAGATGTTTGGGTTTTCTTATGACCGACCCATTTTACCCAAAGCCGTACAGATGCTGCATTTGATGAAGGTTGACGGGTCTAGTTTGATTTTTGTGTCTCACTCCAAAACGCATTGTCACATTGTTACGACTATGCGGCAAGTCACTTTTTTTGTTTGTGGGAGTGATGAAGCTGATTCTGCAGCGAGAACGTCTGAGACATGACCGGTATAACATTTACTCACACATGCAGAAATGAGCTTCTTGTTTTTGGTTTATTCCATTTAACTTATTTTGGGCCGTATTAAAACTCTACAACACCATAAAATTAGCATTCTAGAAACACTAAAACAGTGATATTCAGCTGCAATTACTTTTTCCTTTGCATGCTCATTCTGTTTTGTTCATTAAAACATTCTTGTGGGTTTACAGGAATTGTTTTTCCTTGTTGTTGTTTTTTTATTTGGCTTGCTTTGTAAGAACAAATGCGTGTTTTCTTTTTTCCACAGCTTAATGAGAGCGGCTTCTGTACGGGGCACGAGCCCGACTCCATGGAGTTCAGCTCTTTAGGGGGATGGGTCGCAACCAGAGCATCAGGCATGAAGAAGAACCTCTACGGCAACATCGAAGACCTGGTGAGAGACACCCCTTTACCTTTGTGCTCATGTGTGTCCTAATCACATGTCAGGACGGTTAAAGGAGGATAAAATTTAATCTGTCACTTTGTTTGCGTCTTTGTTAGTTAGCCAGATTACACTAAAACTAGTTGACTGATTTCAGTAGTTTTTGGAAGAAGGGTCAGCATTTACTGACTGTTCATTCTAGTCCGAATGGAAATTATTTGCAAAGCTTCTGGACTTTGTCTTCACAACTAACATGTTGTAGACGTAGTACCAGCTGTGAAATAAACTCACGCATGTGACACACGTGATATTTAAATAAATTATAATATTTCTCAACAATTGCGACTTTTTCTGCCTCTAAAAAGTGTTGACTGTGTAGCCTTTTAAAAAAATGTTTTATATTAAATAGGTTGTCCACATAAAGATGGTGTCTCCACAAGGGGTGATTGAGAAGAGCTGTCAGGGCCCACGCATGTCCACGGGGCCGGACATCCACCACTTCATCATGGGCTCAGAAGGTTTGTCTTTCTCATGTGACTTCAGTGCAGCTGACACAAGTGGGCACGTGAGTGTGTTTGTGTGCCTGTCTGCAAGTCGTCGTGATAAAACAGTAACATCAGGATGTGTTCTCATGCTTTCGGGCTTCTTAAAAATTAACCAGCTTTGGTGGAAAAGTAATCTGGAGGGGTGTTAGTTAGAAACCAGCAATTTACTCTCCACCCCATCTGCACTGCCCTGTCCTTGTGAATGCCCACAGAGAATACTGCCATATGCCAGGTTTCCCCTCCGTAATGAGGAGGTTCAGAGACTCTTGGCATCGCTATGTTAAACAGCTGTGGATGCAAACTTTATATTCGCCTTACAAAGCTCAGCAATCTGCTCTCTGACTGGGCTGGGATCACTGCAGCAACCTCCATTTGTACTCATTAGAAGTGATTTCAGCACCAGGACACCACCAGTATATAAAATCAGAAACTTACATGATTCAATAATGAATATACCACTGACTCTGTTAGGTGTATAATAGTTGAAAACATTTGACAGAGTAGTATTACAGTATTAGAATATAAACTTTTTTGTATTTATTTGTAAATCAACAATAATGCATTTGTACAGATGTTCATTTGAGTTATCTTAAAATTCTGTTCTTCTAAAATTTTATTTCCATTTCCTGCACTTGTGATGTAAGCCTCGATGCTGATCAGTCTAACATGGTGATTTTAGGGCCAGCTCTGACTGCCAGATCTATTTTATAAACACACAATCAAAACTTATTGGATGTTATATTTATGGGCTCCTTGCATTTCATATACAGTATATTTATTCAATCATAACCATCATTTAGGTCCATTTTGGCCTTGTACGGCACTAGAATCCAAGTGGGGTTGAGATATATGCCTTAAAGTACATTTTCAAATACATCCACTTCTGCAAAAAGCATGTCAAATATTTAAAAAATCATGACTGTGTCCAAAAAACATTAACTTTTCCATGGTTATGGCAGTTTAAAAGGGCCAGTTTCTAAATTAAGGCTACTAATGAAAATGTTTCATGAGACCACATATCTCTGGGAGGCCTAATTCTGGGCTTCTGAAATCACATCATGGCACATTTTCATCCCTGAAAACACATCAGTCCAACAGCAGGGCACAGAATCAGCAACAAACTGCTCTCTACGTGTTAGGAAGAACACACTCATTTTATCAGAATGTACTGAGAAACATGGAGCTTCTCATTGTCTGCTCAACAAGCAGGTCTTCCTTTATCTCACTGACCTTGAAACACCCTGAATGTAAAGCATTTTCTTCTCAATCGAATCAAGCGACATGAAGAATGACTGGAATAATCAATAACGTTGTTCTCTTTTAAACTCCTCAACCGTGGAGGATGTAATGTAGGTAAGTGAAGCCAGCCAGTGCTAATTTAATACACAGAATCAAATAGTTTTATTCTGAAAGGGTGGATTCACGGTGGTTAAGGTTGTCCACACACATTTTTATTTTGCCAGTAAATCTTTTTCGGACTCTTAATCACCACCCGTCTCTCTCTGAAGATGAGTTTGCTTTTATGGAGGGAGTCACAGCTAAAATGGCTTAAGATTCACTCCAGTATTTTCATGGCATTACATTCATCCCCAGGAGAGTGTTTGTCTGACCTTGCTGTCGTCATTATTTCCCTTTTTATTTGCCACTCACTCACCCTCTTTTACCCTCCTCCACTCTGTCTCCTCCCCTAGTGCTCTCTCTCTCTCTGTCTCTCTCTCTCTCTCTCTCTCTCTCTCTCTCTCTCTCTCTCTCTCTCTCTCTCTCTCTCTCTCTCTGACGCTCTCACTCGCTCGCTCCTTTAGCACCTCCTTCTTGCTGTCAGGAGGGAGGGGCCTCCGATGGAGTCACGTGTTTTTCCATCGGCCACTAGGGAGCAGCGTGTGTCATCTAGTGTCACCTCAGAGGGCTCATTAACAGCCATAGCGGGCCCTATCCAGGGGACACGCTTACCCAAACGGACTGTTTGTGGTAACGGAGTGAGACCAGGGGTAATAGCTCGGGTCGCAACGCTAAAATTTCTAAACGTGAAATTAGGTCTGGAACAGACATTTATTTTCTTTGTTAATTGTACGTTTGCTCAGCTGGTGACTTACAGTACTTAATTCCAGATAGTTATAAAGGCCTCTTTAGTGAGGTGATATATTGATATTTCACATTCCGATCATGTTTAGTTTTACAACGGGGCATTAGAGTAATAACATGCAGCAAGCAAAGGTGGGCGTTGATACTGTTTTTACTGAGCTGAAAATGTAATGATATTATTAAATGAAGCCCAATAAAAGCAGCGATAGTGACTGCAAATCAAACCCCAAACGAGATTCCATTAACAAGGGGAAGACAAAAGGTCTTACGAAATGGATTGGAGTCGTGTTTCCAGCCTCAGCAGGAAGACGTTTTCAGCGAAAACACTCTTGAAAGCCTCTGTTCAGCATCTGTTCAGCACTGACAGACACAGCGACTAACCGGAGAACATAATGAAGCATTTAGCAGCTAAAGAGCCTGAAAGACACTGAACACATGGCTGTGAGAGAATATTGGATAAAACAGAACTCCAGTTGAATGCTTATTTTCCTCCACGACCGCCAGATGTGATAATACTGAAATAAATAATAAATACATGACTCTTTGTTGTTGTGTTCAGTTATAATATGTCTGAACAGGATATAGAGTCAAGAGAACATGGGGTAAAATACATACAAAAATATAAAACAATGGTATGAGCCGAAAGATGCAGGATGTTGTATTAATGACACTTAAGTCATCAATTAAATATGTTTATAGCAAACAACAATTTAATCAATAATTATAGAAAAAAATAATGAAAAGCTGAAAATTGTCCTGATGAAACACATTTCTGGTGGCAGACATCATATTTACAGATAAAAGTTTATTTCACTTTGTTTTATATAAGGAATATTTAAAACTTTTGTTGTTAAAAGATGTACAGTTCAACAATTCTATTTTTTTTTTTTTACATGGAAGTAGTAATTTGTTTGTCTTTTACATGACGGAATAAATAATTGACATCTAAATAGGATTGCCATCCCCACTCCGAGTCGGATTACATTAGATTAAAACATAATGACTAAAAATCAACATTTACATGTGTAATCTGGTGGTGGACTTGTTTAATTGTATGTTTCCTTCACTCTATTTACATGAAGCAAGAAATCTTGAAACACCGAAGTCTCCAGTTAATAAGCACCACAAATCACTACCTTGAAAATAACTGACGAGTCAGCGATCATTTCAACACCTTTCTGACAGAGTCAACAACTCTTAAACAGTCCGCAGTGGTGGCAGTCATTACCTAACCTATTTTTTTGGATGTTGCTGAGTGGTTATTTTTGTGGTCTCTGCGATTTTACTTGACTTACAGAACAGAAACGTTGATGTTAGTATGTAGGAAATGTGATGCAAACCTTGTTGATTGGAAACAGTCTGCTAACCGTAGCCTTGTTTGGTATTTGTTTAAAGCGGCTACTGTTCCTACACATGTTTGTATTGTAAAGTGGAGGCAGTAGTATTAAAATGTGTAATGTGATTCCGTCAGCTGTAGCTAATGCTTGAGTGTTTAAGGTCATAAGGTCAGCCAGAGGTCTGGGTGTCCCTGCTTTTCTGTTGCCGTTCTTGGCCTTTCCTGCCTTTGATAAAGCCCTGCTATATTTCCACGTGCTCTTAAGTTGATGAATGTTAGTCGTCCCCCAGTGTGTGCTACAACACCAGATATTCCTGGTGAAATGTGAGCCTAACTGAATGACTCTTGGGTCCTGACCAGAGCCCTGCAGAGCGGTCTGAAGTTCCGCCCCAAGATGAGGTTCGGTCGTGTAAAGTGTGGCGACTGTCTTGCATCTTTTTCCATTTGTTTTTACTCAAATAATTTTGTTTTTTTCTACAGGAACCCTGGGTGTCGTCACCGAGGTAACATTGAAGATCCGTCCCATGCCAGAGTACCGCAAATACGGATCCGTGGTGTTCACTAATTTCGAGCAGGGCGTTGCTTGTCTACGAGAAGTTGCCAAACAGGTTATATGTTAATTTGTCCTACTGTCACTGCCAACTCTCCCAGGTTCAGAACAGGAAAAAGATGTTTACCCCAATTGAAAGTAGCATTTTTTAAAATGATGTTCTCTGTTCAGTTGGTTAAAATCAGTCGGTAAAACACGGAGCTCAACATTTAAAAGCTGTTTTCAGATGAATTGGTAAAATTTTGCTAGTGTTGGCTAAATTGTAACCCCCTGACAGATGAGCAAAACCAATCTGGATGGAAAAAGTTAAATGAAACTTAACAGTAATTTAATGTCAGACTCCTCAAGCTACAGGATATGAATTTGAATTCTATTGATCAGTTCAGGACATCAAATGAGACAAAAAGTCTAAGGTGCATTGAGGGTTTACAATAAGTCAAAGCTTATTCATGTAGCATGCTATCATTCCAAAGATATATTTATATTGCAGCATGCTGAACGTATTTGGCTTTTATTTTTCAGAGGTGTGCCCCAGCATCTATACGACTGATGGATAATGAACAATTCAAATTTGGTAAGTTTTGTCAGCGAATTAACAATACAAGCAATAAAATACACAAACACGGCACTTATCTGAGCCGCACAGCTTTGTGCTAACCGTTCACCATACATTTAAATTTTAATTTGAGCAGGTTTTCGGAGGGGATCTTTTCCCCCTTCAGGATACAGTTCAGCCGTTGGCTGTGATCAGAGAGCTTTGTTTGCTACACAAGGCGAGCTTGTAACTAGCGGCATGTTAATATTCATATTTACTTTGAGTTAGAATTTGTTTCCCAAGCGAGAGTTGTTGTGTTTATGTTATATTGCTATCCGGCATACCCCCTGAGAGAAGAACAATGAATGGAATGGCACGCCATGAAATGATTTTACCTTCTGCAGCATGGAATTGTTGAATTGATTATCATTTCTGCAGCAGAATATCTGCAAACACACAGACAAAGAATTGAAGTAAGATGAAAAATTACATTGGCTAAAATTAAGTAGTTGTTGCATTGAATTGTTATGATGTTGTTTCTTAAGGTCTAGTGGAATGCAACCAGCTTCACCAGAGATCTCTGTAAAGTCCCCCCCCCCCCAGTCTCGGGGGATCTCATTATCTCCCCTATATTTTCACTTTTCACAGAGTAGGCACTTCTTAGCATTAAGTAGGGAAGATGAAGCGACCAGGTTTTGCACTAATAACTAAAACTCATTGCTCTATGATACCTTCTTGCACTTATTAGAGACTCCTCCTCACTTCTAATCATGCTGTCGGTTGCGTAAGGAGAACTGATGTATTCACAGGCCTTGTTAAGGTCTGGAACCACAACTACAATATAGCACTGGCTGTCGCGATACGCAACATGAAAAATAAGAATGCGGTAGTAAGCAGCAGCACGTGTTGTTATGCCAAAACACAGAGGAGAGTTAAAAGTAGAATTATGCACGCTGCAGGTATAATTTTCTCTCTGGATGTTGAATATTTAATTAATGAGTATGATGGTTGCGAGAAACCTAAAGACCCGCAATCAAATTTTGGAATTGAAACAATTAGGACTCTAAGTGATGAAGAGACTTGAGCATGAGGGGAAATAAATGAACTGTTAAGTCTCAGCGACACCACCCGTGACTTGCCCACTGTGATTGATAACCATCCCATTGGCCCCAGTCCCTCATTTTTGCTTGTCCACAGGCGCTTTTGTGTGTCCGATCAGGAATAAATCAAAAAAGTGTGGGTGAAGAAGACTGATATCACCGTGTCAGTCCCACTTCCCTTTGGAAACCCCCTGATTTATTGTCCCTGTTGGTAGCTGCCACAGACCAGTAGTAAACTTATTCAAATGTTACCATTTATATTTCCTTTTTTTGTTTGAATCCTCAAATAAATCTGAATAGTTTGTCCCCTCAGAACACTGAAGCAGGCCATGACTAATGTTTGGGGAAAATAATCTGTTTTTCAACTGTACTTCTTTGTGATTTGTTGAATCTGATTTTTGTTTCTGCACCCCCCCCCCCTACAGGTCATGCACTGAAGCCTCAAGTATCTTCAATTTTCACGTCCTTCTTGGACGGGTTGAAGAAATTTTACATCACCAAGGTAAAAGATTATTCAGACTGAACTCCACTGATTGTTTGCCCTGAGTCAAACTGAATTCACCTCTTGAATGCCCAGTTCAAAGGGTTTGACCCCAACCAATTGTGTGTGGCCACGCTGCTGTTTGAGGGCAACCGTGAGAAGGTCCTGCAGCACGAGAAGCAAGTTTACGACATTGCTGCAAAATTTGGGTGAGTGGTTGTTGTTTCTCTCCTCTCACAGGATCATCCCACCATTCAGTGTGACTTTTTAAATCAGCCTTTATGTAACAGCGGTGAAAAGAACACTTCAGACTCGGCTTTCTCCTCAGTAGTCGTTCTCATTGAGAACTGATGGATCGCCTGTGGATGTCCTCGTGTCAGGCCAGCTTTTATGTTAGAGTAGGTGTCGTGTGGGTGGTGATCGCGAGCTGCTGCTCCCCCGCCAGGACAGCGCGGGGCGTTAGGACCTACCTGCAACTGCTTTGCTGTTGTGATTGATCATGAAATAGATCAATAAGGACTTTTGGTGGTAATCAGTTGCCTGTCAGCCTGAGAGGGATGCTATCCTAAACTGCCAGCATTGGTTTCATAGATGACTTCCTCCAATCAGAAATTCTTCAATTAAGAATGAAGAAGAGGTTTCATTCAATTCATTGAGTCTGAAAACACTGGGAGTGGTCTAAATTTTTATTCTTGACATTTAAGGATATTATTTTTGCTTTATTTTGAACAAAAGTTCAAAACAAAACAAATCTTTGCTTGAAAGTCAGTAAAATAAAATAATCTGAAACCTATTTAATATTTTTCTTTCTTTTAGGGGACACTAACCAATGAAATGGCTTCTTAAAATGAATGAACTATACACACACATTTGTTTCCACTGTATTCCTGATGTATTTCAGCTTCATATGAGTACAACCATTTGATCATTACAACTTAAAACACAACATGTGATGTCAGAGATTGTTATCTGGGTAATGCCCATTAATCATGTATTAATCATTGTGTTTGTAAGCGTTACTTTCTTTGCCACACGCCTCGACTTGCAGGTAGCTGGACCTGCGCTCTGGTAATATCCAGCAATTAAATCATAAGAAATGTGTCAGTTACACGCTGCTCCCTCTTCTTTATTTTATTATTTCCAATAAATCATGATGACCAATCAGATCAAGTGCCAGTGATGGATTAGTGTGGTTCTGTGATATTTTCTTGTGGTGTTGGGACACAGGAAGAAGGGTGAAAATCAATATAGTGATTTTGTAATGAGCTTGGCCTGATTAGTTTGGGTGGTGGATGAAAATTTGATTACCCACTGCAAGTGATGGATGTGGGCTGACCTGTGGTGATGCGCAATGCGTAGCTTCATTGATCTGTTCATTGTTGGATTGACAGGCTCCCCACCAAATGTTGTGAAAGGAGCAGTCTGAGCAACAAAGCCAGGAGAAAAGAGCTGTTACATATTAACCCCCTTATCTTTTTTTTTTTTTTTTTTTTTTCAGGGGCCTGGCAGCTGGGGAGGACAATGGGCAGAGGGGCTACATGTTGACCTTTGTCATTGCGTACCTCCGGGTGGGTGACTCCTCTGAGGTTTTCTCTTTTGGGCAGGTGGGGTGGGTGGAGAGGACGCAGTCTGACAGCAGACAGGATAGTGAACGGCGTGGAAAGGCCACAGAATGTGACCACAGGAGGCTTTTGATTGGATCAGGTCAGAGGTCCAGGGCCGCTGCACCTCCATCACAAGGAGTCAAAATTACAGCGGAGAAAAGACTATTCTGTTCGAGGATCTTCTTCACAGATGATGATGGTGTATGCATACACCAACATCCTCTGGGTAGGGTTTCTGTAAGAACTGGGGGTGCATGGGTTCTCGGCACCTTTTAAGGTCTGGATAGATACAAACCAGTTCCACGTAGTATTAAAACACCTGCAGTCAATATTTTTTTATATCCAAATCTGGGCGAATGAAAGACTGAATGAATAGAAATAGTTTTACCAAGAGAATATAAATATTGAGCCATAATTTTATACAAATTATACAAATTAATATGATTTATAGTACTGGCTGTATATATGGTCAGATTGTGTGTATAACAATGGCTTCACATCAGAACATACATGCATGAAAGCCTGAAACTTTTCAGCTCGAACTGAGATTCAAGAAAGCAGTTTGATAAAATCGCTTGATGTCCCACATTTAAAAGGCGAAACACATTTAATAATAATGTTATCAGGCTTGTGCATTCAATTTAGAGCTCCAATGCCAGTTCATATTGAATACATGTAGGTTTTTATAGGTAACAGAATACTAAACCTACTGAATGAGCATCAAGCTGTCATCCTACTAATGCTGCTGTGTCCTGAACAGGACTTGGGGATGGACCACTATGTGATAGGAGAGTCCTTTGAAACCTCTGTGCCTTGGGACAGGTAAGCTGTAGATGTTTGCCTTCCTCCTCCACACAGTCTTTTGGTTTCCTCTCCTTTCCTTTTATTTCTGTCTTCGAGAGGCAATTAATGAGCTCTGCGTCGGCGTCCCGCAAACCCACCATTACTGTCAGACATGCACACGCCACAGGAGACACCTTTCTCTACATGTTCATATCACATTTCATCCCACATCCACATGTGGTGTGTTCTGCCTTTTTTCGACATGGGTTCATCATCATTTTCAGACACACCAACCAGGAGCACACACAGATCTGCGTTGTGTAACATGCCTGACGGGAGAGACCAAGAGATCAGGCACTGAGGCGAGCATATGTGCCTGGCTCATTACCCATCCTCCTCCCCATCCTCCACACTCCACACACGGCTGCACATGCTTAGGACTGGCAGCCGTTTCCACACCAGTGGGAACCTCTCCCACAATGGTCGTCACGTTCGTTAGTCTCATCCACTCCACCTCTTTTCTGCTGTTTTGTCTTCCGAATTTCAATAATTTAGCATTTCTCCAACTCGTTCCTTGTGAGACGTTAAATACGCAAATATCATGTTTCAGACTGCTGTCAAGTTGCACTTCAATTCTGAAATGAGTTATCCAGGTCATTTTTAAAGCTATAATAAATTAATTATTTCTTTTCCAGGGTGTTGGACCTTTGCCGAAATGTAAAGGCACGCATCGTCCGAGAGTGTAAAGACAAAGGAGTGCAGTTTCCACCATTTTCCACATGCAGGTAATGTTTACAAGTAGCAGCTGAAGTGCAAGATGAGTCTGAGTGACAATAAGGGTTCTGTTGAGTGCAGATCCAATACCTCTTCTTTTTGCACACACATTTTGTCTTCCACAAACCCTTTTTATTACATTAAAGCCAGCCCTAATTCTGTACTTTTATTAATCTGCTCATTTATAGTTCACTCAGTACAAGGAGTTTGTTTTTATTCTGCAGCAGTTTAGTGCATATTTAGCACTTATTAGTGAATATTTACTGATAGTGTAAGGATGACTCAAATAGTAATATTCAATATTCTTCCACCAGCAAAATTTCGTCCACAAAATAAGAAAAACTGACAGTTTTAAAACCAACTAGAAGAAATTAAGTCAGATAAAAAAAATAGAAATGTTTTTTTTAAAATACTCAACACCTTAATTAAACTAAAGATGCATTGAAGTTACTCATTCACATTTACCCCAAAATATGTGTATGCAGACACACTTAAAATATCAGAGAGCAGATGACCGGCAGATTGAGGATTACGAACAGCTTAGGCCTCACCCTTATTATGCCACAGCCATTCATTTCCCGGCTGCAGTCTGTCACATGATTGATTTGTCCATTTAACCTCTGGAACAGTCAGCGTGCCAGGTGATGGGCCATGTCAAATGAACAGGGGCTCTGCAGCCTGCTCCTCCTGAGAGGGAATATGGCCAATAAACAAGCATTTCACTCTTTAAGAATCCTTTTAAAATATCTTCCTGATGAGTTCTGATTAAAAGTTGTTATGTATTTCATAGAAGCCAAATAAGCAGTAATTAAATGCTGTGTGAAGGAACAATCTGGTCTGTTTAGCGTGTCGAGTCCTCCTGATACCTGCAATTCGACGCTGTTCGGCTGATTCAGTAAAAGCAATGGTATCTGTGTGTTTGATAATGTTCTTAAAGGTTACTGCACTTCTCGCTTAAAAGCCATGAATACCAGGGACAGCAAAATCAAGAAGCTCTCACTTTACTTCAGTGTCCAGTTAGAAGATAATGTCAGAAGTCGTCTTTAGCTTTGAGTGTTTGAGATTAGAGCTGAAGGAGAAACGCTTGCTTGACTCCTGCCTGCTTTCTTCCAGGGTGACTCAGACCTACGACGCCGGCGCCTGTGTCTACTTTTACTTTGCCTTCAACTACAGGGGACTCAGCGATCCAGTGCACATTTATGAGCAAGTGGAGGTATGACCACTTCCATTATGGCGAGGTCTTTCATAGATCACGGGTACATCTAATGTGATGGATTGTACATGATGTGACTGAGTGTGGTTTTTATACTTTTTACTTCCCAGCATGCAGCTAGAGAGGAGATTCTTGCCAATGGAGGGAGCCTGTCACATCACCACGGAGGTAACGCAACCTGAAAAATGTAGAGACTAGAACATTGAATTGGATGGCATGTTCATGGTTGTTTGTGATTTATGAAGAAAGGTTGCACCGAGTTAAAAGAAAAGGCGACAAGCATCCCCTAGCTCCATGCCAGTCCTGCTACAAACGTGCATCTGGCCAGAGATCCATCATTGCTTCCTTCACATATGTGAACATATGTTCCCGCAACTCAGAGAATTGCTATGACACGGTTATTTGTTCATTTCTGCAGTGACAAAATGAAACGTGAGCAGGGGGAGGGCGGTGCACCAAGTCTACAAGGCCCCATCAGGCTAACCGAAATGGCTGCCTTATCTATATTGCCATCCGCCTCGCTGTTTTCATACATCACTTCAGGCTATTCATCACACCTGTCAAAAACAGTATGCAGTGAATCAGCTGCGATATTAAATCACAATTTTTCCTGAAGGCGGGGACGGGTTCAAAATTAAAAGATTGCTAATAAAAAGCAGGCGGCGGGCCGGGGTAAATGATGCTGCCGTTATCACCGGCTGTATACTGACCTCCAAACGGTGGCCCAGCCACCCCGATCAGCACAGGGAGGTGACAGGGCAGGGGGTGGGGTTGGGTGGGAAGGGAGTGGGGGGGATGGGGGGGGTTGTGGGGGGGATATTGATGTAGCTCCCGCGTGCTAGGCCCACTCTGTAATTGTGATTAATAACAGTGTTGCTGGCTATCTCGGCACAGACATCCCGTTTTGTCCGACCACAATCAGTGCTTGACAAATGGAGCTAGTTTCGCCTGGGTTTTGTGTATCAAACAAAACAGATGTAGTCAAGAATGGTGAGGTGGGAGGGCACCAGAGAAATACATTTTTGTAGCCCCTGTATTTACAGCGGGTCAGTGCTGTGTGCTGCGTGGGTGTAGGTAATGGAATCTGAACGTCCAGAGTGCTTCTAGACAGAATATGTGGTTAAATGCCACCATTAGTTGACTGCTGTCCATCACAGATATGCAGATTTTAGGTAGAAGAAGATTACGCTCGATTAAAAGCAAAGTTACACATTTGTTTTGCGGGTCCTAAGCCACAGCAGTGGGAGAAGCGTCCTTTATTAAATAGGTCACCGGTGTCGTAGCAGTTGAAGAGTTGTTGAACATCCATCACCCGGAGAGTCATCCATCTATCAACCTTTCACCAGCTCGACCGTATCGCAGGAGCGCAGGCTCCTTTACCTTACCCCGTCTTTATACGTCCTGACCCCCATTTGTCACAGGCTCAAAGAAAGTGAGCAGAGCACAGTGTGTCTGAGTCCGAGCCTCAGCCGAAGCACCGACGGCCTCCTGTGTGAGGAGCCACCCCAGGGTGCCCGGTGTCTTCACCTCACCTTGTGGCTCTGAAAAGCGCCAGACACACAAATCATCAATGGAAAAGTGACCTGATTTAGTGAAGTCCCCACCTCACCTATTTCCCTGTGGCTTTTCCACACAAGAGAAATGATGCTTTGTAGAAGGAAGGGAAGAAAAAAAAAATCTGTCATTTCTGAAATAACTACCTGCACCTCTTTGCATGTCTCAGTTGCACAGACCAAGCTTGGAGAGATTGATTGCAATAGCAAACAAAAAAGAGAGAATATGACAAGATAGATGTGTAAATTATCACAGTGATGGAGGCAATGATGCAGTCCCAGCACCTTCTGTTTTCTCTCCTTTCCCTGAGAGGAGGGGAGGGATGGAGGTGAAACAAGGAGGAAGGGCCGAAGAGGAGGAGGTTGTGGAGAGCAGGGTACTTTCTTAGTTACTGGGTAACAGCTGATTGGTCCCCCTTTCACCATCTGGAGGTGTGTGTGGTATCAGGGTCCCCAGTGACCCTGCTGTCGGCCTTGTTTTGTCAGGAGAGGGGCATCTCTCGCCTCATGGCCGATCCCCATCTGGGCTTCCTGGCTGGACTCTTGATAGCATGGCGCGATAACACTCCCCGCATCAACATGCCCTATTAACAATTGAGCTCCGCTGCTAGTGATGCAAAAAAAAAAAGAGTCATGTGGGGAGGGAAGGGAAGCGCACCACCACTCCCATCGTGCGCCCTCCTGCGTATCTAATCTCAGGTGATTGCGCTGCTGGTTTCAAGTATTGACTCGATGAGCGTCATCTGTTCAGAGCTGCTCGGTTCTCAAAATTATCTTTTGGGTTTTTTGAAATGTTGACATTGTGCCTTTCCTTTTTTGTTGACTTTCCTCCAAAAGTTAACATTTAACCAGCTCAGTTAAAAAAAAAAAATTATAACTGTCAAACATCAGGCTAATTTTAGGTTTGACAGTTCTTTTACTTTCTCAGTTGTCAATGAAAAGTCTTTTATTTCCTTTATTCACATCATATGATAAAGGGCATTTATTGCTTCTAAATTGGTTTTTGATGTGAAGTACTGCATTATTTTTTTTTGCAACTAGAGCACTGGATTACTAATGTGGTATTTTATTAAACTCAATTTAAGAATATGAACCACAAAAGTGCGACAGAACAAGCACATCCTGCCCCACCCCACATGAATCTGCACCATCGCAGCTTAAAGCACTGAAACTCACCCTTACTGAAAGAAAAAAAAACCCCACACTCTTTTTTTCCAGGTTTGACAAAATTAAATTTAAAAAAAAAATTGCTCTCTTGTACCTAAATCTCAACTGTCAACTCAACCTCCCCTCAAAAACATTTTCATACTCATTATCTTCATTGTTGTGGAAATTGAAGAGAATTTTCAACTTTATTCAACTTTATTGGCTATTTGAAAATCCAAGTTTCCCCAGCCCGCCGCATCCACTCGACCTCACGCTGACTCCAGGCTCTCCGCTGAGAACCTGTCTGGTACCGAGGCTGTGGAGGATGTCGGACCGGACAGCTGGTGAAGCAGTGGGCACCCGTGCTAGGCTTCATGCCACAGCCGCTCTAACTCCTCGGTTTGGGGGGTTTGGAGGAGGGTGAAGAGCGGCTGCAAGCCAAAGTCCTGCTGATGGAGAACCATTGTGTGTTGCTCCGCAGTTAGCTTTGGCACCCTGTCGGAGATCTGGCCCCTGGGGTTCAGAGGGACCCGAGTGGCGTTGAGGACGAGTAAAAGCAAGCACAACAGCCTTATGGGTCAGCTGCACGAGCGAGCTGGTGTGCACAATGAAATAAAACGTGCAGAAAACACTCCAGTGAGTCCGGAGGGAGGGAAATGGAGGGGAGGTGGTGGCTGAAAGAGTGAGGGAGCCTCGAACGGCCCACTACAGCCGCCAGCCGGCCCCTCCTCTGGGAACACACAGAGCCTAATGAGTTTGATAGTCTGCTGAGCTCCATAAATCATGCCATGCAAAACATTTCTCCACTCTGAATAAAAGCATTTATCACCCTCTGTTTATTCACTCACTCTCACAAGATTGATTGGCTCCCAGCAGCCTGCTGAGCAATCAGCCGTGCCGATTCCTCTATTTCTCCCCCTCGGTCCGCTTCCTTGGGTTTATTTATTTATTTTCTCTCCTCTGTCATTCAGTTGGGAAACTTCGGAAGGAGTGGATGAGAGAAACCGTCTCCAGTGTCGGCATGGGCATGCTGAAGTCTGTCAAGGACTACGTGGACCCCAACAACATCTTTGGCAACAGGAACCTCCTCTAATCCTGTCCATTTTTAATCTTTTCTAAAAGCATTGTGTGCATTTGGTATAATTAGTTACTAAATGTGAATTTAAAATGCAGAGATAAGTCATTCAGTGCCATTTATTGATTCACTCAGACATTTCTTTTTCATTAAATCACAATTAACATGCTGTAACAATCATCGCCGCTCATGCTGAAGCCCGTTCCATGCCGAGTCGTGTCCAATGATCGTTTTTTGGAGCGATGACTTAAGCCGGCATTATGCAACAAAACTTCGATCTTTGGCACATTCAGATTTTTTTTGATTTCCTTGTTTAACCAGTTAACCAAATTTTCTTTACCCTTATGTTTACATCTTGTGTTTTTCTTTCCTCTTCTCTGTTTGTGTGTGTGTGTGTGTAGGGGGCACGTCTTTAGTGGTATGATCCTGATGAATGCCCTTTCCAAAGCCCTGTGCCTTTCTGAAGCTTTTGTCGGCCTTCCTCTTTTCTCCACACACTCCATTTTTGTGTCCATTTCATCTTTTATTCTCCTACTTGTACTTACATATTGCCATTGCCAGTTTTTCTGGACCTTGTGTGTGCTGACAAACTTGTGCCCACCCACTTTAACTGAAATGCATACTTTGCATGGTTTGTTACTGAGAAAGTCAAGTAAGGAAATAAGAAGAGCCATTGTGTTTTTCCCAATCTTGCCTGCTTCAATGTGACTGTTTTCAGTTTTAAGGCTTCTGGATGCCAGTGCTCACTTTGTACCAAAGAGGCCGCACATCAGAACATACAGACAAACTGTCAACATTAGTTTGACTTACCTGACGCAGGCATTTGACAACTTCACGCACAGCTAAGCTATTTTTTTTAATCGTATGCAATGAAGAGTCTGAGAGCTGGTCAATGTTAATTTTGACTGTCATGTGCTAAAATGTTCAGATTATTGATTAATTTTGCTCACACATCTAATTGGTGTTGCACAGCGTTCCTCTTGACATAACCTACCTTGTTAGCTGATCTGTACTGTGTAAAGTTTTTTGGAGCAGAGACTGTAGTGTACATTTTGATACCAGACTTGTACCATTTGCTACTGTTAACCAACGATTCTAAAGCAAAGAAAACCTTTTTGAGTTATTTGTTGAAGAATCCTGCCTTTTTTTTTCTGTAATCCAGATTTTCCTGACTCGCCTTGTCCTTTTAATTCATATTTCATCAAATAAAGACTTCTTAAGGAGTCATCATTTGAAAGTTTCCTTTCATATGAAAACTGTTTCGAGTGTCACATGACTTCCTTTTCTCCGGATAGAAACACTTTGTCAATGCTTTTGTGCAATAAATGGAACTAAAACATCCAAGGTTGTGGTCACGTCAAAAGACAACATTGTTGTGAGAGCAGAATTATTTCCCTCTCATACATCATTTCCAGTTAAGCTTTAGCCTCTATGTTGTCAGACGGCACCAAGAGGGTCAACAAGAGCAAAAGAGCAGGGTTTTGTTTGCTCTTCCTCTACCTACGTCACACTCCGCTCAAGGTAATCCAGCACAGAGGAGTTTAGCTGAGCCTGTCTTTTGCTTCCTGACAGGATGGATTCTCTGCGCGCCCCCCCTCCCCCCCAAACACATACACACAGGCTCATTTGGGAGTTATCTTCACCCACACAGCCACCCACACACTGCCTGCTGACGTCACCGCCACCTATCAACAGCAATATAGCTCAGCCTTGGTCGATGAAATACTTCAGCTATCACATTCCTCGCACTGTGGCTTAATACTAAAGATTGTGTCAGTGAATGAGTCTTATGAATATAAGGCTTGGAGGATTTAACCGTATTTCCGGTTCGTCACTGTAATTGCTATAATATTGATAATGGATTTATGTGAATCTAAGCGTCCATTGTCTCCCTAATACTATTTTTGTCATTTGCATCATGTCTTTTTTTCCCATGCCCATCAAATACTGTAATGTCAATGAAATGTGCACATGCATGTACAGTAGTACTGTATTTCATTCAGACATACTTCACATTGTCCACATGGGGGCAGCACTGCACTGGGTGAAAATTTGAGACTACTGCTGAGCATTACAAGCCAAAGTACAGCAGTGAACATTTTATAGTGAATTAATTATAACAACTAATAAATACATTTACCTTGGTGTCAGAATGCTCCAGAAATTTGGCATATTTTTATTTAAAATTTCAACAGAAACATTGCACATTTGCCATTTCATGCCACGGGTGTCTCTCAGTTTAGTCCGCCATAAAGAAATCCAAACTGGGAAAGGAAATAAATACAAGAAGCACATTACATTGCAAAAAAGACGAGTAGAAGTTGGCAAATTTGGAGACCTAATAGAAAAATAGAACAGCTATATTTATAATTACGTAACATGATGCAATAGAATTTAAATCATGCATTTCTGATGAGATAATTTGTTTTCTGATGTTCAAAATACGAGGTATTTGTTGGCTCACATTTTTGCTACATCCTTAGCAAGTGGTTGAATTTAATACTGCACAAAACATGCAATTCAGGAGTTTTATGGTCAATTCAGCTCTTCAACTTAAACACGGTAGAGCACACAGATCCATGCCACACAATGTGCACAGTCACGGTTTAAAAATCCATTTAACAAAGCTACAACACAATTCATAAGGCATACCCCACCCAAAAATAATACTTATATTAGCTTATGACTACACGGGCACTTCAGCACTACAAGTGTCAGTATCTCGGTCTTGTTTAGGAGATAACAGTTTTTGAGTACCATTTGATGATGTTCAGGAAAGGACAAAAATATGATTAAAGGGAAATATTTGACCCAGAATTTTGGTGACTGGATATGCCCCCCCCCCCTCCACACCCAACTACATAGTTAGTCTGGTTGACTCTGTCCAGGTTTATCAAAATTAGTCTTTTCTGAGGTTTTAAAATAGTATTATGTTTCAGAATTTTCAATTTTTTCAGAATTCTCATTAAAATAAACTCTTCGCTAACATGACCAGTTGTTCCCTTTTCTTTAGCCATTGTTAACGTCAAGGCTCATGTTCTCACATGCTACTGTAACCACCCAAGATGACAGTGATTTATTTGGAGAAGCTGTTTATCATCCTGCTAAATGAAAAGAACCATCACCTGACTGGAGCTGAGTGACATCCTCTAACTTTCTGCCAGAATGCAAGTGTATTTCTTACAATGTCAAACTAATCTTTTAAATGTGGTTGAGTGAGGGGTCTATACTAAACATACCCTTGTGTCATGGTTCACTTATCAGTGTTTAATCGATGGATGTATGGATTTTGTCTGCATAAATTAAAATGATGTCAGAACAACTTCATCAAGGCACATTGTGTGTGTTACAAGTGAGACCCTGCCTTTATAAAATCGGGCAAAATAGATTTCTGTATAGAATAAGAATGCTTTGTGGCTAACACAAGGCCAAACCGTAACCGCAGTCATTGGTTTTACAAATGATGGCAGATATATTTCATGGTTGAACATGGATTTCCATACGATCTAAGATTCTCAGTAAGGAGGCCATGCATTTTTCACTAGGATCTTTAAACAAGGCACAGGAAGGGAAGGAGCACAGCACTCAATCTGCATCACAAGCACTGTCCCAGGTCTTGAAGAGGTGCTGTACCTGCATCCGTTAATCCTTCAGAATCCCCAAAACCACTCTAAAATGCACACATTACAGGTTCTTAAACTGCACTTGAAGATAACCCAATAACATAGTTACATATTCACAAAACATATCTGTGATGCCCTGGACAAAATGCGAGCAAGAATGTACCAAGAGCAAAACAAACCACAGTAGAGAAAGACATTCCTCTCTACTATTCTGCATGCCGTCTTCTGTCAAATCTGTGCAGTTCACAAGAAGAGTCAGTGATAGTTCACCGAGTGTCATGTTGACGCGGTGGTTTGTGTTTCCCTTCTGACGTGATGTCATCACTTGATTTGTAGCTGCTCCGACAAGTTTGTGTAGCACAGCTTCTTGAGCCTTCAGCACAACAAGACTGAAGGAAACAGAAAAACTTCTATAATAGTACAGCACTTAAGTCTAAAGCTCATCTCTATTAGGAAAAGCAAAGAGGAGCAGAGCCCAACGGTCTCTGCATGCACTTCATTGCCTCTGTTAGAGGCCACATTTATGAAACAGGGAGAGGTCAGTCTGGGGATGGCATCAGGAGCTAGCTGACAGGCTTAGGTGGTGCGCTATCAGCGCTGTCGCTGCAGCAGGGTGTGCTGCCTGCTTTGGCCACAGTGCAGACACTGGTTTCTGTGCTGTCACCACTGTAGGGGCTTGCCAGTGCAGAAACGCTCTGGTCATGTTGTCGTTTCTTGTTCAGTTCCTCCCATTTGGCCCTGTTCGCTCTGATCATGTCAAGCAATGGCTGAAGTTTGGGATTCAACTTGACCAGAGTCTGAAGAAAGAAGTAAGAAAGGGAGAGTGAGATTAGATTAGAGTGAGATTAGAAATGAATATATATATATACTGTACATATGTATGAAGTGTAAAAGGAATAAAATGGGTTCTGTTTGAAGGGTCAAAGGTCCCGCTTTGTGCCCCTCATGAAACATCTGAGTAAGAAGTATGAGATATATTTTTCTGTAAAATCTATTCCATGTTTTACAACACGAGGAGCTGAAAGCTAACATCAGAATGCAGACAGGGCGTAGGTTAACATGCAGATGTTTGCCAGTATGTTCTTCACGATGACATGCTAACAGTTGCTAATTAGCTCTGAAAATAAAGCAAGACTGAAGGCAGTGAGAATGACTAGTTCTGACGACATTCATTCATAAAACAAAATGTTAGTGTATCACAATGTTTATGAGCCTCTAAAGATTTAAATGGCCACATTTAGTCTTCGATCAGACAGACAAATTGGGAAATGTTTATTCATTCGTTCCACATCCTTTTTGCTGATAATACAGTCTGGGTCTAAGGTTCAAGTTCTGTCTTTGTATCCAAGTCTTGCAACAAACCAGTCCCATGCCTCTGTTAGCCTCTGCCCTCCACCGGGAAGACAGTGTGGAGGGCAGAGTTGAAGACATCTTCAAAAACACACAGCAAATATTCATAGAAATCCATGTTGAGATGTTTCAGTGCGAATCAAAGTGGCAGAACTTACAGTATTTTCCACATTATAAGGTGCACTGGATTATAAGGCTCACATTTAATGAATTGTTTATCTTATAATTTATTTCATATATAAGGCGCACCGGATTATAAGGCGCATTGTGGGTTTATGAAAAAATTATAGGCTTTAAGTTGCGTCTTATGGTGTGGAAAATACTGTACTTGCCATCTAGATTGTTTTTTTCAGCAACCACCTAAATTCAAGAAAAAAAAAGCTCTTTCGACACCGCCACTGAGCACAATGTTCAGCTGAAAATCTGGGATGTTTCAACAAAATGTGTTGGAGTTGTCTCTGTCACAAATTCATGTAGACACATCACCCATCCATGTGGTGACCGAGAGAAGGAGCTTTTTCAGACAGAAACAGAAAGAAGTCTTTTGTGGGAGCAGACGAACTGAGTGCTGACTGTCGCTGGTGAGTGTTCTTTTATTATTATTTTTAAATCATAAACATGTTACTCTGAGTTAGACACCAAGTCAATCAAAGTTCAACACATAGTTTGGTTTTGTCGATTTCATTTCATCCCTCCTCGGGCCTCAGCTGCCTCTCTGACTTCATTACTAGTATGTGGACACAGGGCTTTAACAGGCCTGTTAGTTTACTTTGATAAAGCATTATAAAGGATCCCACAAGAGACCACTCCTCTTCATCAGAGTGGTAGGATTGGTTCAATGCATGTCAAATATATCAGAGTGGTTATTTTTGTATTTACTAAAGGTGCCATATTATGAAAAACACATTTTATCTGGTCTCTACACACACACATATATACTAACAGGGTGTGTGTTTGTATATATATATATATATATATATATATATATATATATATATATATATATATATATATATATATATATATATATATATATATATATATATATATATAGTATATATAGTGGTCCTCTGTTACATTTGGATGTAAATATATTTCTTATACTGCACTAATGTTTTAACTTGTAATAAAAATTATCTTTTTGACAATTCTTTATTGTTTATTACAAACACCCACAGATTTTCTTATGTTATTGTACTATTTTATCATCCACATGTCCATTGTAAAGGTCATTGAGCAGTAAGGGAAGGCTGCCTCCATAAAGATTAGTTAAAATGCATTTTTATCAGTTCAGTTTTTTCTGTGTCTGATGCTTTGTGCATGTTGACTAGAATGCAGTGATAATAAATGTGAATCCCAAACTGAGAGCCAGAAAAACAGCACATTATTCATCAAACGAAGTATATGGATAACACGAACGTCCAAACACAAAGAAAACCCTGTTAGAATAATACCAACAGCTTCATGGTTTAAGGCAAAGAAATGGCTGCTTTTGAAAGATTAGAAGCACATTTGAGACGAGATAAGTTGCCATCGTCATTTTTCCACACTGAACATTCAGTGGTCATGTTGTCAAAGTTGTCATCCAACATTTTGATTAATAACCTGTGAGATAGGAGAACAGAGGAAACCTAGTACTCTATCCTAACATTGTCCACAGCGTCTATTGGAATTCCACAGAAGTCTGTAATAAGCTTTTGTTTCATTAACCCCTCTTCATATGGAAATGGTATACGTGGGCATGAGTCCCGTATATTAAACAATAGAAGCGTTCATTTATTCACCCATATATGAAAAGAATGGGTAGCCACTGTAAAAATGAATGAAATAAATAGCCAAGTACACCTACACTGGGGACTGCGTACTGTATGTATGAAAAGGAATCTGCTGGGGAAAGCACAACTAATCACAGCTGCCAATTAACGGAACTTTAAATGCGGGCAAGCAATTTGAGATTAATTTATATTCAGATGGTGCATACACTTGTTTACATGAACAATTAAAATGACTAGGTGGGTGGTTGACTGGAACAAAGCTCTATAATGTGGCCACGTTCAGACATCAAGACTGTTTTCCTTGTTAAAAAAGCGGCCATCTGCCCACATTAGTGCATTAGGAATTCATAACGTCCTAAAAGGTGTTTTTGTATGTCTCAATAAGTCATGGTATCTGTACTAGAGGACTATAAAGCTTCTTCATGGAGTCAGGCTGCCTCAGCTACCGTATGCACATATGCACATTTCATCTATGTGGACTGTATGGATAACCCCCCCCCCAAAAAAAAACCCCAAAAAAACCAAAACAAAACTATTTTGATGGTTTAATAAAATTAAGCTAGTTTTTTCAAACAAAAAAGAGCCAAACCTTTACTGGCTTCAGCTCAAATAGTAGATTTGCCCACTTTTTTTGTCTCATGAGATCAAATTTTTGAGAATTACTGAATCTTCATCCGCAAAAACAAACTAAGCGCAACAGGTTAGCACAGTAGATAAAAAAATTAAAGAACATATCATACAGCCATTTACTTTATATTTTCTAATGTTAGAATTTTGTTTTACACTTTGTGCACCAATGGTGTTAGTTAATGATCAAACATGTACAAATGAATTAAAAATCACCTCATTGTCTGTTGCATGTTTTTTTTATAATACCAGGAGGCTCCTGAAAATGAACTTCTGAATCGCATATTTGGGTAGAAAAAGAAACTTTACACATATTTAAACCATTTGACAGTTATCTGCATATTAACAAATAATGAAAATAACCAGAGGGTTTGGTCTGTGTTAAGCCTTCATCACACTGTGTTGTCATGTGGCCCGCATTGAGCTCTAATTCCTGAACTATGAGGAGCGAGTGCGATGATAGTCCTAATCTTCATGGATTTGTCTCATCTGTGGGTTTAAAGAAGAGACAACAATTTGCTTCTTTCTGCGCAGCATCTGTCCACAGTGGGACACATTGTCATTAGTTTGTGCAGCATCATTATTCCACTGAGTTTGACTCAGAAGAGACTCAGAAGAGAGACTGTCGTATGGTGGGATATAAAGATGGAAGGTTATATAATGGGGGATTAATATTCCACAAAGTAGCGAAACACCACCAGGAGAAGGAGATCAGAAAGATCAAGAACGAGATATCTTCCGCCCACGGACAAAAACCCTGCCGCCTCTGAACTCTCTCTGTTCTCCCCCTTGCAAGTTTAATTGGCAGCAGCATGATCGTGAGCTCCATATCTGCATTGTCCATACATCAGTTTTTACATGAGACGACATGGAGATGAACCTCTACACAGACAACACACAAACACACAGACAACACACACACACACACACACACACACACACAGGCCGACTTTGATGCTTTTTTTTTTTTTATCCCTGCAAACGGTAACGATGGTGAAAGCACAGACCTGCAAAGATTAATCTGCTCTAACTTTTGAAACTGATCCTGGGATAATGCAATACATGTGAAGATGATCTATTGTTGTTTTCTCCTCATGATGACAAAGAGTAATGTGTTTAATATGACAGTAAAGAGTAAGCAGGTCTCACTGCATGGTTTAACAGTAGCAAAGCAGTGGAAAAATCAGAGGCAGGGATGAACTTTTTCCTCTTCAACTCCTTTCACATCTCTCATCGGTCTGATTTGTTTGCTCTCATGCATTTACCTCCAGCACGCCTCGACTCTTAACAGACACCATCGTCTCAGTGAGTCCATGCCTTTCTCCCACATAGCCTTTGCGGCTCTTGACGTTATTCAGAAACACACACACACACACACACACACACACACACACACACACACACACACCAGTCACGCTAACTTTGACCAAGACATCCACTCAACCAGGATCCCACAATGGAAGCCTCTCAATATGCGGATCATCTAAAATATGTAGGAAAAATAATAAGCAGTCAAACAGTCATTTCATTTTTGCGTATTTCGTTAGTGTGGAGCAAAACAGGAAGTACACTGTCTTAATGAAGAGATTTAAGTCAGCTAACATCACGGGTCTGTGTCCACTCACTCCTCTATCTCTGTAATTCCTCCAGTCAGAATGTCATCGCTTATTCTCAAAAGAACAGGATGCAGCCTTGAAGTTTTTCATAAATTTTAATAAAAACAGAATTTTTCTTTCAGGGAGAAATTTGTTGCTGACATAGAAGCGGAACGGTTGCGGCTGACCGTTTATTGCTCGTGTCACTGGGGGGACAATCGCTGCAGAAGGGCAGTGACTACTGATGGAAAAAGATGATTTGTAACAATGAAAGCCAGAGAGTGGTGAAGCATGAAGTATTACCTCGTACAGCGGTGAGCAAATTCCATCAATCCACTCCAGCTGCAGCCCCGGCAACTCATCCTTCCTGTTTCGATCAAAGATGGCCTGAAAATGCAAAAGTCAGAACACATTTGCGCTCTTGCTCGAGAAACAGTAAGGCCACAGCTTAGACTTAGAGTCCCTAAAGTGCAGCTTCGGTTTACAGAGAAATCTCCCTTAACTCTCAAGACAACTGAGTTTATTTCACGCTTATTTTCTACTATTACTCTTTCTTCTGCAGCCTGAACTTAAGAGGCTCCACTGAGGCTACGCTTCAGAGATAGTTACCGGGCTATGACTTAGAAGTTAATATTTAATTTACAACTCCCACACACAGAGAGTTAAAGGTTTGACACAAGCAGCAGACCTCAGGCTACAGCATTCATTTGTGTTAAAGGCGAGGCAATTTGGCCGGGCTCGATTAGTCAACAGCCGTTAATTTTACACAGGAAACTGTTGTTTTTCTCTCCTTGCAGTCGAGCCTTCAAAGCTCCTCAATTAAACAAATCCCTCTCCTCTTTTGTGTTGCCGTGGATTTGAGGACAATATAAAACCTGATGACTTAAGACAACATCATTAGCACCAGACTCGTTCTCTGCTATTAATAACATGGTGCTTTGCAGCTGGAGCTCCAGTTTGTCTATCGTATTTACACCTGACTGGATAGAAAGGTCAGTGTTTGCTTTGAATCCTCTGCAGGAGTTGTTTTTTTTCTTCTTTTTTTTTTTTAAAAGAATGACTGTAACACAGCCCACAGTTTGCTCTTGGCGGAGCAGCGAGGCAGTAGAGCAGTCAAGCTGACAATTCAGTTTTCTCACACTACGAGACACGAGCTTTCATGTTTCCTACACAGTCAGTGTGTTTGGGAACTGCGGAGAATACATCTTCAGCATCACCGGCTCATGGAGGTCACAGGGGTGGAATGAACAGCACAAAAACAAAAAACCAGAGATGGTTGGATGCACTCACAGAGGGCGTCAGCTTCAGCTCCGATCGCTCTCTGTCGCCCTGCTCGAAGAACTCGCTGGTCACCAACTCTGCCACCTAGAATGACAGATAAGATAAATGTGGCTATTCTTCCTTTTTTTATTTTCTCCATGAGGTTTCTCCAAAAATGTGCCCACCATTATATATATATATATATATATATATATATATATATATATATATATATATATATATATATATATATATATACAAACACACACACACACACACACACATATATATATATACACACATATATATACATATATATATAGATATATATATACACAGTGGGGAAGTGGAAGACAACCCTGGAGACTAACTCCAAGCCAATTGCCCAAGTTAACATCAAGTGCGGCATATACCAAGGGGATGCACTATCACCACTGCTGTTCTGCATAGGCCTGAACCCCCTCAGTCAAATCATCACAAAGAACGGCTACGGATACCAATTCCGAAGTGGGACTACAATCAGCCATCTCCTCTACATGGATGACATCAAGCTGTATGCCAGGAATGAGCGAGAAATTGACTCACTGATCCACACCACCAGGATCTACAGCGATGACATAGGGATGTCATTCGGATTAGACAAATATGGCCGGATGGTATCAAGAAGAGGCAAGATGATCAGAACTGAAGGGGTTGACCTACCAGGGGGCAGGATAGAAGACATCAAGGACAGCTACAAATACCTTGGAATCCCACAGGCTAATGGCAATCATGAGGAGGCCGCAAGGAAGTCATCCACAGCCAAATACCTCCAGAGAGTAAGGCAAGTCCTGAGAAGTCAGCTGAATGGTAAGAACAAGGTCCGAGCCTTCAACATGTATGCACTGCCAGTCATCAGATACCCCGCTGGGATCATAAGCTGGCCAAAGGAGGAGATAGAAGCCACAGACATCAAGATGAGAAAGCTCCTCACCATGTATGGAGGGTTTCACCCCAAGTCCAGCATCCTGAGGCTGTACACTAAGCGGAAAGAGGGAGGCCGAGGACTAGTGAGCATCAGGGCCACTGTCCAGGATGAGACATCAAAAATCCAAGAGTACATCAGGAAGATGGCCCCAACAGATGAACTGCTCAGTGAATGCCTTAGACAGCAGAAATCTGAGGAGGAGGAGGAGGAGGAGGAGACAACATGGAGGGACAAGCCCCTACACGGCATGTACCACCGTCAGATAGAGGAAGTGGCTGATATCAAGAAGACCTACCAATGGCTGAATAAAGCTGGACTGACAGACAGCACAGAGGCACTGATCATGGCAGCACAAGAACAGGCCCTAAGTACAAGGGCAATAGAGGCCAATATCTACCACAGTAGATCTGACCCAAGGTGCAGGCTATGTAAAGAAGCCCCAGAGTCAGTCCAGCATGTGGTAGCAGGGCGTAAGATGCTCGCCAGCTCAGCATACATGGAAAGGCACAACCAAATAGCTGTGATAGTGTACAGGAACATCTGTACCCAGTATGGACTAGAAGTACCCAAATCCCAATGGGACATACCACCAAAGGTGGTTGAGAATGACAAGGCTAAGATCCTGTGGGACTTCAGCTTCCAGACCGACAAACAGCTGCTGGCTAACAAACCGGACATAGTTGTGATGGACAAAGAGCAGAAGAAATCAGTGGTGATAGATGTGGTGATTCCAGCTGACGCCAACATCAGGAAAAAGGAACAGGAAAAGATTGAGAAGTACCAAGGGTTGAAAGAACAGCTGGAACAGATGTGGAAGGTCAAGGTTAATGTGGTCCCCGTGGTAGTAGGAGCACTTGGGGCAGTGACCCCCAAACTGGAAGAGTGGCTCCAGCAGATTCCTGGGACAACATCTGAAGCCTCAGTCCAGAAGAGCGCAGTCCTAGGAACAGCTAAGATACTGCGCAGAATCCTCAGACTCCCAGGCCTCTGGTAGAGGACCCGAGCTTGACACATAGATACCACCCCATAAGGGTGAGAGGGACATTAAAAAAAAATAAAATAAAATAAATATATATATATATATATACTGTATGTATGTATATACATACATATACATGCATATATGTGTATGTATGTCTGTATGTATGTGTGTATATACACAGACACACAACCCACACAATTATGTATACATACATACGTACATAGATACATACATAGATACATGCCTATGTGAGGTCAGTTCTCACCTTGCATGATATTTCCCAAGGTTTAGTGACCGCACCGAGATCACAAGCTGTCATCATCATGGATCTGAAAGGAATCATATATATTTCATGTAATATCAATGATATTTAATCTAAGAATCAGTCAATTTAAAAAGACAAAACCTGTATTTGCAGCACATTACCTGCACATGTCTCTATGAGCCTTCACATTCCAGTTGTACTCTCCATTGCTGACTAGTTCAAAGAACAGGTTCCTGTTTCTGCAGTAAAGCATCAATATTTACAGGTGTAATTAATGTTCATACCACAAGGGGGCAGTGTCATCTCAAAGACTTCACACTGCTACATTATAAATAAGTTAGTAGCATGGACTGAGCCAAGCTCTGTGGACTATCAGGAGATTAAACAGCTTGATAAGCAGTGTTGTTTTGCAGTACATACTCAAAGTAAAGTGTGAGGTCTGTGGCCAGGATGGACTGTTTCAGCAGCTGCATAAGGTCACCGTACTCTGAAGACGAGAGGTTGGAGAAGATGTTGTGGCCCTATGGAGACACGCACAGAAAGAACAGAATAATCACTGAACATAAGTCACATGTGCATTCACTGCATGAATTATTCATTGAGATTAGATTGGGAACAGATGTTACATCCATCTATTTTAAAGACTTCTCCATGATTAAATAGAAGCGTGACTGCTATATTAGATTGCAGACACACTGCATGATATTGGCCTTTCACAAATCATAAGACAAACAGGTTATATAAAAAAAAGCACAGCTGACTTGAGGTTGGACTTTTTAAGTCCTTATTTAATCACATCTCTGGCACCTATTTCTGCCTACACTCTTTGATAAGCAAATGTCAAGAATCTAAATATATGCAAATTTTCAGTTCAAGAATATTTTGGGGATAATTATCTCTCCTATCATCTTTTTTTTTAAACTTCTAATGTCAGTATAAACATGAAAAAAATTGAATCTCATTTTTAGCTTTAATTCATCACCAGCTTCTGGGTATAGAAAGACTTTAAAAGGTAAACAGATATCTATTTGGTGTGTTGTTTTTTTTGAAGTTTTGATAAAGGTATTGCGTACACAATGTGAAATATACTGCTTGATTCAAAGTCTCAGATTTCAATATCTAAGACATTCCTGATAGCTAATCAGTCAGATTACAAAGCAAAATCATTATCAATTATGAAAGCAGAGAAATTGCTTTATTTTTTAAAATTTGTCTTAAAAGAATGTCTTTTGACAATTTCTCTTTCTTTGCCAAATAAATCGATATCGGACTGTAAAATGTAATGATTTAGTACAAAAGTACAATGAAATGGTAGCACTATATCTGTGTTCAGAACAAATAAACGGAAGACTGATTTGGCTTTTCCATCTATCAGTTTCCCGACACTCCAAAAGCCATGAACATGAGCATCTAAACAATGAAATGGTGGCAGTTAAAATTATGCCGTCATAAGGCAGCGTCTCTAAATAAGTAACATCTCTCACTCGAGGCTCTATGTCATTAAAGTAGGCCTCTCCTCGTCATGTATTATACATCTACCCTCCACTTAGGCACCCTCCTCTGGAGGATGCTCTGAATGGATGCAGAAGTCTGTCTGTGGTGAAAATAGACGACAGAGGTGATAATAGAGGAGCTCCAGAATGCAAGAAATGATAATAAGAAATGAACCCATATCTTTAAAACTGGACAATCTCTGTTTTCCTTTTAAAAAAAAGAAAGAAAAGAAAAGCTATGAATCCAAGTCTTAAAACTGTGACAGTGCACCTTAAATGAATTCACATCCATGAAATATTGAGCTACATGACAGCAGAAACACAAAGGACCTCTGTGGCAACTGGAGAGGATGAAGAAGAGAGAGAAATAGGAAGTGAGAGTGAAGAGTGGAAGAGACACAAAGGGAGTCTATGATGTTTAAAAGTTTACATTTTAGATGAATGGCTTTGAATCAGATTGAATTGTGAGCTTTCTCTTCTACTTGAACAGGCCACGCTATTCATTTATATGCTAATAGGACAGCGATAGTTCAGCCTCAGTATCAACAGAAACCATTATGATATTCCAAGCAAACATTTGTCAGCTTACTGTGTTGTCAGCAGCGCGATAATGAAGCCACTGGAACACACCCCGATAGGCCTCGTCTCCGCTGCTTCCTCAAAACGTCTTTAATTACAACTTTATGCAAACCCAGTCACCTGGTAAAATGTCTCTCTCAACCAATTACTACCAAATCTATTGCCTCTGTAATTACATTGATTTGAGGGCAGCGTGAGGTATTTGTTTACCCGCTCAGATAGTAAAGCACCACACGGTTGCCGTCAGGCACCGTAGGCACAATCTCCCATGACTTTTTTTATGTTATGCCAGCTTCAGAATTTGTTTATATTTTATATTCATTTATATGGTGAGGTAACAAAATAAGACTAAGATGTATTAAAGTTTTATTTGTGGACACAAGACTTCCAGAGGAAGTAAATGTTCTCACTTTACCCAGTCAGGTACCCTCAGTTCAGAGCAGTAAAAGTTTCACTACTTTAACAGAATAGTCCTCAGTTGTAGGCGATTCAAATAAGTGCATGCTGAGAATTTAAAGAACAGGAGGTGGACAGACGAGAAAAGGGGCAAGAAATTGGAAAAAATATATGTTTTATTTGGATAAAACAAGTAATATAACACTTGTTAGATTTCTAGATGCGGGCAGGCAGATATTTATGAACCTCCAGGTTAATTATTATTTGTTATGCTGACCAGCTGTTAGATGCAGCTTCATGCTGGATGCACACATGAGATTTTTTTGCAAATCATTTTTGCAACTGTCTGTAAAAGAGTAAAAAAGTATGTTCCCTAAAGCTATGAACTTCCCTTTTAAATGCATGCATAATTCTAATCTCCTTGCCACTTGCTGCTCCAACCTGTAGGATAAAATACCTTTGGGCGTGTCATAGCAGGATTAACACAGGGGTTGGTGATGGCATTTAAACAGACTATAATCTGTGGTGCATTTTAACCCCTTTCTGTGTAATGTGTTGTCTGCTGTATGACTATATTAGCTGTAGCGTGCAGACAGCAGATAAAACAACCTTATAGTTCTATGTGTTGATGGGATGAAGGGAGTTGTTGAATCAAGAATGTGTCTGCAGATGAGGTGTGAAATGTGTGTGAACGTGTTGCACAAACAACAAGGAGTGGTCGGCACGTGCAGGACCATCATAGTAGCTGCATTGCAGTAGATATTGGAACATAGCGCACCTCGCTCTGCAGGATCATAACAGCGTGGTTGAAGTGGTGGTGCTCCAGGGTCGCAGAAGTCCCATAAAGAAGAGCAAGGGCTGAGCCTGTCCTGAGACACACACACACACACACACACACACACACACACACACACACACACACACACACACACACACACACACACACACACACACACACACACACACACACACACGGGGATAGAGAAGAGGAATAATCAGCATTCGTCACTTTGTGAGAAACAATCTGTTGGTCAGATGTTCTGTGATTCCTTCATCATGTTGGAAACCAAAGCTTCAAGTGTGACTGAAATACAATCATCCAATGATGGATGGTCAAATCATGTCATGTGGAAGAAAAATGACATCTGTAAAGTTTATTTTAGTTAAACATATGTTTAAGTAGCTGTAATCCCTCCAAACCTGTGGGCTAATTTTAACAAGTTGATCTGTAGATATTCTACGAAAGGTTATTCACATCGTATGTTCTTATGACCAGTTAGTAACTTGGATAGGATGGTTTTATTTAAGCTCATGCTTTGTCCAGTTATTGTGTTATGCTTAGTTTGGGGAGGGGTTGATGTGCATGTGCTGTTCAACTATGGATAAAAACCCTTTCAAAAAGACATACACGTTTACCTCAGAGTTGGTTTTCTCATTTAAACTTTGAAAGGATGATATAAAAACAAAACAAGAATGTGTTACTCTCCAGATACATTCAGGATAAGTTACCATAAGATTTTATGCGATGACAGAAAGCCAGAGAGCATTGTGGTGCCGCGCTAAACAAACACATCCTCTTCATTAAACTTGGTTTCAAACTGACAAACTCTAATAGGTCTTCATGTGGGTACAGATCTGAATAAGTGTCAGCAGCGTCCGCTGTCTCTTTGTTCAGCACATCCTTACATAAGGCTTACACAACTCGACATGTAACTCTTGATGATGTGCCGGATGGCTGCAGGTGGGAAAACAGTATAAACAATGTGTTTGTGTGTGTGTGTGTGTTTGTTGCAGAATGAGAGAAATAATTTGTGACAACTAACTTGGCCTGAAAAGCGTTGTTGGTGCCCCTGTGGTCCAAGTCGTGGCACACACATCCTACAATAAGAGCTAGGATCTCCACCTCTGTCAGCGTCTCCTGGAAGCCCGCCGTCTGATTGGCATACGAGGGGATGGGGGACAAACACACACTTGATTGAGTTAAAAACTAAAATTATCCAAAGAAACAGTGCATACTAGAAATCCAGAGGGGTTGCTGATTCAAAAGGGGGAGCGCAATACTGTGGATGAATATGTTCTGGAAGTCATGTGCTGAGTGAGATACTATAGGTGTGGTAGAGATACAATAGCTCCGCCCACTCATTAAAACACATGACATTAGGATGGAGGCGCCCAGAACAGCTGACACACCTATTTCACTGCCAATAACCAATCCAGATGGGACAGCATGAATTAAGCTGTGTTTGATTAAACATACTAATAATGTTGTTTACTGCATATAAAAGCGTGTGTGTGTTTCTGTGTGTGTGTCTGTGTGTGTGTGTGTGTGTGTGTGTCCCTAGAGACCTGATGAAGAAAGGCTTACTGGGACCGTGTGAAGTGATTCCAGTGGGTCTCCGTTCAAACACATCTCTGGTTTGACTGGTGAGATTTGAGCGCAGGTCACACTCAGATCTATATTGTGTTTCTCTAACGAATGAAGCGCTGACACCGCCGGGCGGTTCATTCATGTATCACCATCACTGGCTCATTCATCAGCTGCTTGGCAACAAGTTGTCTATTGAAGTGGCATTCATGCAGTGGTATAGTACTGTAATTATAACCTGACACTGCTCGTCAGCCTGATAATATCATGTTCCACCACCCCTATTTTTCATTGTAGAGGTTACAAGATCCTGTAGAGCAGCAAAAGTATCATTATGACATCATTAATACATTTAGAAATACATTTCACTTGGAATAAAGTATGAAAAACATTTGGTTCCACTAAAAAACTGAGATTATCTATGGGATAACTGATTAAATCTACTTGATCACTTTCCATTGGTGGCACATTCCTGCTTATTTGCTGTACATTTAATATCTGATTAAGTGCAAATTTTCTGATCGGTACCGTTAGCATTGCAAACATGCACTGGCAGACGTTGAAGGCATGTCTCCAGTTGTGATAGAGAACCATCCTGTAGTTCTTCCTCACGGTCAGCAGCCATCTGCAGAGCGTCTGGAGGGGAAGACAGAGAGAGGTCAGCGGTGGTCATGACAACGCTTTAGGATTTAGTCAGGTCTGTAAAGAAACACTCAAAGATGGCCTCACCTCATAGTCAATCTTGAATTTCTGCAACATCCCCAACTCCATGAACATCCTCAGAGCGGCTGTTATCATGGCATCAACGTCAAGAGAGAAATCGTCGAAAGAGAGCTTATCGATGCCGAGCTCGCAGACCAGGGGAATGTTGGCGGCCTGTTTCACGACGGGAGGGGGGGAGAAGATAAGGAAAGTCAGCTTGGATAGCAGATAAAGATGGAGAGGTCAGAGGATGCCGTTTTTAGATGATGCATGGAATTATGGAGACATGCTAATTAATACTCTGCGGACTAGGAGAGGGTTAAAATTAATGAGGAAGCTTTACCAAAGGAACTTACTGTACTTCACCGTCAGAGCTCTCTGACAAACGTATTTGTGCAGTGGAGATTGTCAACAACCGCTCTTAAAATTATATTTCAAACAAAAATGTACATGATTCCAATTAACCGCGTTTGTACAGAGGCATCATGCTTCCTATCATTCGGTAGGGGCCTAATGAGCACAATGACCAGATGAGCGTCTCCTCTGACTGCAGCTAGTGTTCACTACGTGACCATTTCATCTGCATCTCCTTCCAGTGAGTCAAAGCTCTATGAGACATTCGTGGCAGCAGAGATTCCCTCTCAAAATTCTGGTGACATTTGCACTCCGGGACCAAATGTTCTCCATAAGGCTCCTTATGTGGAGCAGTTATGAAAGAAAGTAAGTGGGGAGAGGCAGGAGGCAGCGGAGTCTGGAGCTAGAGAGTGGGTTGGGGTGGGGGTGTGGGGTATGTGGGGGGCGGATGCTGAAAGATTACACAATAACACTGGAAGCAGGGTTACTCCTTTTCAGCCACAGGAGAAAATCCTGAGCCTGCATGTGCATGAAAATAGGTCATATCTATATATTTCAGAAATGCCGATGCCAGTTATAAATGCAGATATTATTCCATCTTTGTTAATAATGCCCTGAGAATGATTAATATTATTGATCAGAGTAGTCCAATTCAACTGTAACAATTAGGGAATACTCTCCCCATGTTTATGCTTGCTACATCAGCGCTACTAGAAAATGAAGTCTTCTACTAATTCCTCTGTACCGCCGTAGATTATTTATTTCCTATTAAAGTTAATGAGATATTGTTATTTAATTAGAAAAAGTATTTTATTAACAGGGATATACCATCCCATTATATCAAAGGGATGAGAACTGAGTCCTGCAATATGATTTTGTTAATTGGAGGGATTTAGCACAATCACAATGGGCTTTTAATGGTTTCATTATTTTCTGTAATATGTCTTATTTTGACTTAATATAAAACTAGACATTAAGGAACGCATCTACAGAAGCAGGAAAGCTGGTAGAACATAATGTAAGTGTGCATGTTTATAAGTTCAAATCAGAGAATAGTCACATGATTCTTTTAGGAAAGCAACAACAAATATAATTCATTTTGTCAGGAGATATGATGACAAATTAATCCTCATCCCTCATCCCTGCAAGAACACAGTTCCTATGAGTTGTAATTAGCCTTTCAGTAATGTCTGTTGTAATTTCCTAAAAGGAAAACACATTTTCAGACAGAAACACCACATTTAGTCTTACAGATTCAACTTAAAGGAAAAGGCTAGTGCAATTCTATATTTTTCTTGCTGTAAAAAAAATATAAATTAACAGTGTAATCAAGCAGCTTTCACTCATTTCAAGCATCTTACTCCAGTCTGTACCTCTCATTTCCAAGTCTGTTGATAGACAAATATAAAAATACATCACATCTTCAGTTTTATAAAAAAAATAAATAAATGATGAAACACATTTCCTAAAAGTAAATAATGTAATACTTGAGGACTATTTTCCACTCCAGGTCAAAGGAATCCTTTCTAATATTTCTTTACTTATCTAAAGTTTACCGGATTGGGCAGTTTTCGACATGAATCAACAGTTTTGGTTTCCATCATGTGGGTAAAATGGCCTTACATTTGATTTGAGATCATTTCAATCTACAAATAGATTGACAATTACAAATCATATTATTATGCTTCTTAATATTCCAATTTTCAATATATTATTTTTAGACATTTTTTTAAATCTGAAGGTTGATTATTTTTTTGGTAGAATAGATCCAAAACAACATCTGCTACTCCAGGCTCGCTGATGGAATTAACATCATATACTGAGGAATCTGTCGTGGAATTTTGTGCAGGCATTGTTGGACATCTTCAAATGTTTACTGTCAGTACAGTATTGACCTCAACAATGAATCGTCTTATGACTGAATGCACTGCGATTTTTTTCACTGTGAAGAAATGGTTTTCCTGAGACTAATGGTGTACAGTGGTGAATATATATCTGTTACCTTGAATTTGTCAACCTCAGTCTTGGAGCAGGTGGCGTGATAAGATAGAACCTGTGAAGAACACAGTGTCAGTCTTCTTTCTTTCAAATAATTTCAATGTACAGGAACTGTACAGCGATATTAAAGCATTTCCTTCATTTCCTGAGAGACCTTTGTTTATGTATCTGACCACATATTTATATAGGTTTATAACAGAGTTTATAAGTATGTTCCACAGAAACAGAGAGCTGCATAATGGTTCATTCTTTGCATCTCTTTTAAATGCTTTATCTCTATGTGGTGCTCACTATTACACTTCATTTGAAAGCCAATCTAAACACATGCAGTCAAGTCTGAGTGGCACTGGATGGTTTCATACTGTAAACACACCTGAGAGAGAATAACTGGGGTCTCATTCAGTATTAGTTATTAGCCATTAGCATCCAATGACGTGTGGGTAAAGTTTGAGCAAGGAGCATCTTTTGGTTACTGAGGGAAACTAAAACCCCTGCTAACAGAATAGACGTAGGACAGAGGAATTATTTGATGGAGGTGTGTGAGAAGAATGACAAGCAGAAAAATCCTCATCATTATTTTGAAAAGGTGAGATGTAGTGGAAATCAAAAAGGGTGTTTTCTTCTTACATCCAAAGCCACAGACTGTTTGGCCCAAGACTTCTTCACTTGGTCGTACATGATGGTGTTGTTGATGCCCAGCCCACAGAAGATCACAAATGCCTGAAAAAATTAAACATACAAATAGCAACACTCTCATCATTCCTCGTGCACCTACAGGACGCTGCGCATTAACAGTGACGTAGATGTGACTGACACACCTCAAAGAGACGCTGGTCTGCATCGTCGAAAGGTTTCCCATCCAGTCGGTTCAGCACTTGTGCAACACCTGTTACAAAAAAATCAATGAGAACATAATGCTAGGCGCTCCAGATTAAAGACATTTTAGTGGAAAATAACCAGAGGGCTACGGTTCTGAGGTTCACAAAATATTCTAGGATAGAAGAACATTTCTTTCCTGTTCTTAGGATGCAGAGAATATATCATTACCTCTGAAAACACACAAAGTCCAAATATTTTTTCTGAACCGTTTCACCGACATGAAGCTGCTGAGCATCATCCATCCTACATACATTACTCACACACACTTTTATCATCTACCTCAGTGCTGGGAAGGCCTTTGAGCACAGAGAGTAACATCATGGAATGCTTTGGCCATGGGGAGGGTTTTATTAACTTACAGATAGATTACTCAGTGTGCTTGCAAATGGCACAGAGTTGACAGACAGCAAGTGGGGGAGTTCTGCTTCTTTTTGCACTGGCCACTGAACCACTAGCAGGGGCTGACAGAAGAGGTTTCAGAGCTCTTACTGCTCTTTGGAGACTTTGAACAGCTTTTTATCACCAATCCAAACAAATCTATTCCATCCTTAATGTCAGTCAAAACAACCCGTCTCAAGGTGAACTCACAGCAATCACTGGATACGAATCAACAGCTACTGGCTAAAGTCAGAATACTGATAATCTGTCAGGATATTTTACTCAGGACTACAAACATTAGGAATCAATTAATGCAACAGTACGTAAACACATTAAATCACATTGATTATTAGAACAAACAAATAGACAAACAAATAAACAAACAAAATACTCTGAGACTGCAACAGCACAGCTGCCAATTCTCTCATTGCAAACCTGTTGGACAAACGTAGAGTCTAATTCTGATGTGACATTAAAAAATTGTTAATGAAAAATCCTCCCATCACATACTGTACATTGGCCATTCCACTGAATTTGTGCAAAGTTCAGAGTTGGAGACACACAGGTTTTGTCTCAATGGTTGACTCAAAGTTTGACATGTTTTTTGTCAGATTTGACGGATTTGTTTTTCTAAAATTTTAGAGAAACGGTCACAGCATTATCCGAACTGAACTATGACTGCCTAACGGCTGCCTAACAGCACAGACCACTAGCATCAGTGACAGTCCTGCACATTAAGAAACAAAGGAGAAAACATCTGGTACGTGATGGACTTCAGAGGCAGGGAACTTCATCCTGCTACAGTTTCTGAAGGAGAGTTATGTCACGGTTCTGGTGCAAAAGCATGAACATCCTCCACAGGCGCAGAAGAAAATCCAGACAGCTCTGACTTGAGTGGGTCTCCATCCCACAGAATGACATAATCTGGAGGCTGTGCCAGTTGATGAGGAGGATTATTGCTGCAAAGAATCCTGCTGGGGAACACTAAACATTGATTTTGCAAAATGTTGAGACCCAAACACGTAAAAAAATGTATGTGTTTGTTTCTGTCTGAATTGTTAATGAGGAGAAAAATGTTGATTATTATTTTCATTGAATGCAGCTGGACAAGCAGATTTACACATAAACATGGTAGTTCATTTTCAAATGTCTGCATTTAAATTAAAGATCTCAGTAAATTTGATTAAAAATGGTTAAAACTGTATTTACTATAATAACGACTTAAATTGAAGCATTCAATTATTTATTTTACAATCATACTTCATAAGTCTCGTTATCAACTGCTTATCCAAACTATGGGACGGGGGTCATGCTGGGGTCAAATCATACAAACTCCACACAGGTGGAATGGAACCACATGAAACAAAATAATGAAAATATAACATGTGAAACTAACATTTCATGAATGTTATCATTGACTGGGCATCCAATCATGCAATGGGAGTGGATTTCCTGCATAGAATATTCCTCTCATCATCTAATTAAAGGCAGAGAAAGTCTTTGTTTACAAAGCATAAACATTTAAGTGATAAAGGCTGACTTTTATTGCTACTGAGAAATATCTCAAAAGTAATTACAAAATACATTAAGACTCGTATTTATCTCTGCGAGGTAAAACAAACCTGCCACCAAAGTGACATTTTAATTTAGAGATCAACAGAAGTGTCACAGGATTAGAGCTGTTGCTAAGAACAATTTTCATTATGGTGTCATTAAATGTAAAATACAGGGCTGGAGTTTTCTCAGATCTATTATAGTTCGCTCTGCAATGAGCAGGCTATTTGTGATGAGCTGCAGCACAGGCGGCTTCGACTATATGCAAACTAAATGACAGTGAAGCTTCCGCATGATCTGGAACTGCCACAAATTCAGTGTTATTTCACCACAATCATAGTATCACAATAGTTCAAAGCTCCATTTTAAGAATCTAAAAGATGAAGAACAGGAAGAACAAGAACAAGACAAACAAAAGGAAGAATTGAAGTGTCCAGACCTGCAGTAATGAGGATGGATGTATTCACACGGAATAAAACAGTGCTCCTGTTTTAGCTTGTTTCTCACTCTGAAAGGTCTGAGATCATGAGAACAACTTTAACAGTAGGAAAGAGAAGCGTGAGTGAATATAAAATGCAACTTTTAAATGAGGATTCCTTTGAATGAAGGACACATTGGAAACATTGGAAGGTTTCTGGGCACAAATGTCTGTTTCAGGTTATGACACAGCATCTCAGTCCGATGGAAGTCCAGAAGACTTTAACTAAACGACTTCAAAACCTTTTTTCTCAGTCATTCAGACTTTCTTGTCGATTTCAGATCGTTGTCCTGCTGCATAACACAAGTATGCTTTTTTAATTGTTGGTATGATGCTTTAATGGAATGCTATGTCAGTTTTACACCAGAAGGACCGGGACATATATCTTCCAAAAAGCTTCGCTTTTAACTCTGCAGTCCTCACAATCTTTTCCCAAATGTCTTGGTGATCATCCAGATGTTTGTTTGCTGTTGTTGTTGTTGTTGTTGGCAAATTTGACATGAAACTTTGGGTTTGTTTTCACCTTGTAACTCTCATGATGCCATTTTTTGCCCATTTTCTGTCTTAAAGTGGAGATGATGAACATTGACCTTTACTGATGCCACTTAGACCTGCAAATCTTTACATTTATAATAATAATAATAATAATAATAATAATAATAATAATAATAATAATAATAATAATAATAATTATTATTATTATTATTATTATTATTATTATTATTATTATTATTATTACTGTATATTGTATGCAGGTGTAAATGAACAATGTGACAATCCCCTTTGGGGATTACTAAAGTATACCAAATGAGACAAAGCGCTCCTGGAGGGTTTTGCTGGTTGTTGTGTTAAAGAAGCTTCAGGTTACTACTGCCATATTTTGTAAGCTCACCTCCACAGATTCAAATGTGTGAAAATCAGACTGACAAAAAGGTGAAGTCACTGAGGCGTTGCCGATTAATGACAACCAAAATTCTTTGGCTGCACTAATCCTCATGCTGCGTGTTTGGAACTCAACACTGCACAACCTGGATGTCTGGACAATGTTTACCTATAATAGGAAGAGGTCTGCGTATACAGGAAGCCATTTTGGTCCTGATCAAAGTTCTGATCGACTGTGAGCCATGATCCTGGTCACTGCCTATTTCCCACCAAAACAATGTTTCAGTTCTGTGTTTGACTGTAATCTGATACATTGGCTTGAACAGTTGGCAGCTACACTAAACCAAACTAAAGCAATGCTCCACTCACAATATTTCATCCACCATCTTCCATGTTTATTGGTCCACTAGGGCATGTTTATGTTGTTGTTGCTTTGGTGACATTTTTAGCAGAACAGAACACTGTACTGCAGACTTTTCCTTCAGGTTTAATAGATCTTGTTGCACCGGTTCCAGAAACATTTGCATCTTCTTATTGCAAAGAAAGTCAGATCCTCTTTCCTGTGTTCAAGTACTTCCTCAGGAGAATTTCTTGCATTTGCACTTTGAAGGACACGACTGAAACCTTGGCCACGGACACAAGGACATCCTTGATTTGAGAATTTCATTTCTTGCTGCTTTGTTTGTATGATATTTTTTTTCTACAGTGGAAAAACCTCAGGTGCCGCCTACGCGCTCAGCGTTTCTTTCTTCCCTCATTCTTTCTGTTCTGTTTCCTCTTCCCTCCCTGATAAAAGCACTTACACCTACACACAAATAAAAACGTGAGTGCAAACCAACAAAACACACGCACGCACACACACACACACACACACACACACACACTCGGGTCTTAAATAAACATCTGCGCAGAAATGCTGATCACTTCTCGCTCAAAACAAAACAAATGGCTTCCTGCGTCAGAACTCAGTGGATTGAGTGGATCTTCTATCGTCACTCCTCGCTGTAATATCCAGCACTAAAATCAGACAGGAGATCGATGATTTATCAGCGTGACGGTGTGTTGTCGGCCTGGGACTGATTCAACACAGAGCACAGAAGAAAGGAACTCTACCTCCTTGTGTGGAGTGATGCTGCAGCGGAGATCTAATCACACACTTGCAGCCTCAGCTGAAAACAAGCTGGAGCCCCCCAAATGCCCCCCCCCCCCCACACACACACACACACATATTATGAGTACCTGTCAGCACAATGACGTTACAGCTGATGTATATCTGCATCTAACAAAAGCTATAGAGTCAAGGGTTTGTGGTGCTGCTGTCTACAGTGACTCTGATTTTAGTGGTTTGGCTGAATCCCATTAGTTCCTCTAAAGGTGAAGTTAGATGCTACAGAAAATGATTACTCTCCAAAAGATGGAGGGATTTCATCTTTGTGACAACATTTTGATTAAGGTATTTTCCTTACTGCAGAAACAACTGATGTGCATATCAACTGGGAACGATGTGGTATCAACTGGGAACGTGCAGCTTCATCTCCCAGTCCCAGTCCTGTACTCATTCATGCACACGAAGCCGAATGGAATCAGGCGCCCCAGCGTGAAAAATCATCAAACTTTTAAGTTAGATAGTCATATTTCTATTGGTCATTGGTCTCCAGGTTTTAGCTTACCGATGATTTGGTGGTTGCTGTTCCATATGGGAACACAAAGCACGGAGCGAATGTGGAAGTCTGAGAACTGGTCCGCCTGAGAAGAGACAAAGACAGAAAGTGTACAATGAGAAATATCATTCGATGAGGATTATCATCGAAAAAAAATATTTTTGTGCCATAAACATTGTTTTTCAGGGAATTGTGATTTGACTGAACTTCTGATGTTTTATGGTCCAATGAAATAAATGATTAATCATGAAAATTACTGGAAAGGTAAACAACTACAGAAATAATTAGTAGTTTAAGTAGCTTTTACTTTCATATATATAATAACACTGGTCTATTTAAACTACTGTATATTAAATTTGAGTCCACTGTTTGGTTGTCATCCAGAGCCGACATTTTGGAAAAGTCTAATTTAAATTCTTCAGATTAAGCTGTTGAAAGGATGTACCTACTCCGAAACACCAATATTAAGAGATTTGTCTGTAGTGTTGACACTCTAAAGTCTTATTCTTTTTCTCAATTAATCGTTGACAAAAGGAAGAAACTGGTTTCCCATTGTGTGATGTCAATAAAGGTACAAAAAAAAATAACAAAATGGTGCAAATAAACTGGACATAGTGTTTGGATTGAAGATGTTTTCAAGGGACTTCAATACTTCTACTGACCAGGATACATTTTTATTATTTATCATGCCTGGATGAGGATGTAAGGACACAGCAATCATGTGAGACCGCGGTGGATTCATTAAGTTGTGAAATGGTATGACACCATCTCGAATTGAACAGCAGGACAGAATCGCGCACTGATGAGCAGCTTGAGGACGGCCGTTACAGTTCAACGGTTTTGCTCCTTCGTTTCTGTTTTAACTATCCGGCTCCTCATCGACATGCACACTTTCTCTTCCATCCTGACACCCAAGCGGGTTCACGGTCAGTAATGAGTCCCATGTGACAGTAGTGACTCGTCTGTGACATTATGTGAACATTCTATAGGGGTCTAAATGCATGAGACTCAAATATACTGTACATCTTGAATGGGCATCGAGACTTAGTCAACATCCAGTGAGCATCATTCCCGATGAAAACGGGACTTCATAGTGGGTCTTCTGCAATGCATGTTGAGATGATTTCCGGTCCCAAATGTCAAATTTGAAGAACATGTTTACCTCAGCATCGAAGCGAGGATCCTGGTAGGCATCACTGATGTTCACAGGTAGTCCTGTGGACGCCACCAGCTCTGCGATGCTGTTGTTGATGAGCCAGTCTGAGTAGGAGGACTTCTCCATGCTGTCTTTGAAACTAGGATCACAAAACATGGAGAGAAGATGAGAAAAAGGACTACAATAAAAATAAAAAAAATCGGAGTGGAACATCTTCTTTTTTTTTCTGCTTGTCTTTTTTAAAAACATAGTAAACACACCATAAAAGAAACTTTTTAAATTGTATTAAAGCAAAAAACAAACAAACCCAAAACTCAATTCTCTTTCACACTTGAACTGCAAGCTTGCAAAAAGCCAATTCTCCATGCGGACTCTTTTGCATTGACTTGCACTTAATGAACTCATTTCATATATATCAGTGAGCTTTCTCCCGCAGCATATAAAGTAATAAAATAGTTAATTGTTTGATTGTTTTTTTTTTATTACCAAACACCCCCACACTTTCCATTCACATTAATTTCAATGGGCTGTTGCTGACTTTTTACTGTTAAATGCAGTGAGATGGATGTTTTTTACAATTAGAATAGAGATCGTTTGGTCTCCGCACACTTTGCGGTAGGAGATATTTCCAGGTTATATTTCGTATTCTGCACCTGATGAACCTTTTACAAAAGAAAGAAAAAAAACCTTTGGCTTATATCTGGATGAAGGCGGGTTGCTCTCTCTATTCTCCTCTTTGCCTGTTGCTTTCTTTTCACAGACACAGACACACACTGCACATTCGCTAAGCGTTATCCTCCCCATGGGGGCGGCTGGGATCAGCACATTAGAAATCCTACAGTACGCTTGCCTTGTGACACCAAATTTATTCATTTAATTACACATTAGATGCTGTACTTTTGTTGCGTCAGCTTGGTTTGAAATGGTTTGTAGTCTTATTACTAGAAGTCACAAAGTGGAAATCTAGGCAGTGTATGAACCCACAAAACAGATCAGACCACAGTGTGTAGAGCATAAAAAAATTAAACCAGCTGGTCGAGTAGGCAGACTGACATTCCTTGATTGGCCAACTGCTAATTTCTTACTATTGGAGTCCCTCATGTAATGACTTTCTTTAAATTACGGCAACACTTATTACTACTGCCTTGAAGTGAGCGTATCAGTTATGTCATATGGGGGATAGTTTGCCTTCCTTAAAGCGTTAGTCGTCATCCATAAACATCCCACGCAATATTAAGCCTCTCTTTCACGACTCAGCCATGCCTAGCAGCGGAGTGAAGCAGCAAAAACCCAATTAAGAAGGGCTCCTACAGTATGCTTCCTATTCAGAATCAGCATATTACTCCCACAGCACTACAGAATATTCAATTTTTATACTTCCCTTATTTTTGTCCTTGATAGAAGTTTTACAAATTGAAACATGGCTCTGAGCAGAATTCACAGGTTCTGTGGTGCCAAAGTCGAACAAAGGTAGAGAAATAACTTTGCAGTGAAAAGGTTACTGGTATTAGAAATGGGGAAAATGAAAGGCCAAGCTTTGTTTTTCATCAAGCCGGATGTTATTGAGAAGCAGAGTACACTCAGAAAATGGAAAGATTGACTTCGGATAAATTCATTTTGGCAACAGATTCCACGGAATTGTATTAGTCGAGTTACAAGGACAAATTTAACGTCAAGAATATTTACATTCCGCCTCAAAGCGGTGATGTATTGTAATTGTCAGTGCTAATGTGTCCGTCTGTCCATTCGTTAGTATGTCCACCAAATATCTTCGCAACCGTTGCAGATAGAAAGATAAAACAAAAAAGCAGATTACTGGGGCGGCAAAGGGGATGAAAATGAGATGAGGACCTTGACCTTGCGAACACTAGGTCAAGCTCAAATTTAACCTTTTGTACACTCAGGAAACGGATAAGATGGAAAGACGAGGGAGAAGGCGAGTGTAAGACCATAGATCAAAGCTAGTGCTTTGATAGATCAAAGCTAGTGCTTTGATCTATGACAGCAGGTCAGAGCACTAGATTTTGATCTTTGACCTATGCAAGTAGGTCAGCGTAAAATTTTGAATTCAGGGGTGTCGCGGGATGATGTCTGTTGGTTCTAGTTTCAAAACTGTATTTTTAGTAAGCTGAAAGAATAATATTAAGGGTTGACTTTAATGATGAAAGACCATACAAACCTTGTTTCCGTGTCTGCACTACACTTTGGGGACAGCAGCTCAAAAGACTTGGTGAACTTCACAACCTGAAAGATTTGAATCAGAAGAAATCTCTGAAACCACAGAACCACAAATAATCCTAAAAAATATGCACAGTGTTCACCCATAAAAGTCAACGGAAACAAACAGTGCAGCAGACACATTAATAGACAACTGAGTGGTGAAAGCATTGAGATAGTTTATTTAGTGCAGGATTTTTACATAAAAATTAACGTTTGATAAATGAAGTATTGAACTTTAAGAATGCTAATTAATTCCTGTCAAATTAATCACACTTTATTTCACAGTGAACAGATGCTAAACGTAGTCTGTGGACACTTTGCTATGTTTGGAGTTTTATCAACATCAACCAGTAAATATTGGTTTGCCAGACTGGGAGCCACTGCATTAAAGCAAAATACTACAGGAAATAGGAGGTCTCTGCCCTTTGTGCGTTTGTGTAATTACACCTACAGCCAGCAGGGGGAGACAAAAGTTCTTCACTGCAGGTTGAAGTCACCGGCACAGTAAAAACAATTACTGCATACAAACAAATGTCCTGAAATATGCATCCTGCAGATTTAAGAACATAATTAAATCATTAAAAATGTGCACATGAAGTATTTAAAATACAATTTGACAAAATCTGCAGTACAACTCTCCCTGACTGGCAAATTATTTGTGTTAGTAGTGGTGCATCAACAACTTTTTGGTGTTGTACTAGTTTTATAAGGAGTTCATGCACTTTGGTATTTTAGTCTAATGGTCCCAACCATGGAGCTGCCTCCATCCAAAGAGCCATAAAATAGCTGTTTGAGATCATGACACTGTAGTAATTAGTAGATGTAGCTGTCAAATGAATGTGTAATAAAAACTAATATAATAAATTAACGACATATATGTCATTTTTAATTATATTTAATTGCAATACTAGCAGTGCCACTGCTCAAATGTGAAGACAAATAGAAACACAGCAAAGGAAAGAGAAAACAGTACCGGTGACTCAATGTCCTCCAGCAACTGAACAGAGCAACGTTCGCACTTAAGCAATGTCTGGGCACGATGCATGATCTTCCTGACAATCTTCTCCAGGTCAGTCTGCTCTTCAAACAGGTCGTTTACTACCTCCAAGAGTGCCTGAATGCCAGCAACAGAAAAACACATGCTGCTCTCAAAAACAGTAACCTGTCAGCAGGTGATGGTGAGTACCCCTCACAAAAAGATGCTGCTGGTCGCTAAGCTGCAGGAGCATTATTATTATTATTATTATTATTATTATCATTATTATTATTATTATTATCATTATTATTATTATTATTATTATTATCACCCTAAAACCATAAATTAATAACGTGACATAGCATGATTAGTTCTCCACACAAAAGTAAATTAGGCCTCTATGTGAGGCAGTGTCAGGCCAGTATAATACACAAGCACATAAAAGTCATTCAGTGTAAATGGAGCTCTTCTCAATTCTCCTCTGTTCTCATCATGTTCTCCACCATCACAGATCAATGTGTGTCATAAATTAGTGCATCTCTAAACATTCCCTTGGAGATTTAGATCATGGACCGAGTCCTAGTGTGGATGCCAGCCCATCCCCCCACTACAAAGAAAGCATCCATGTGGGCCTGCATGCTGCTCTGTGATCCCCCACTGCAGTGGCAGTAAGTGGGCTGCTGCTGATCAATACTCAGCCTCAATGTCAGCAATGGGGGGGGTGGGAAGTACTGCTGATCCCAGAGATGGGGTGCGAGGGAGGCTATTATTGGGGCTGGTCATGTGGTCCTTACCCGACTCCTGTCATACTCCTTTCTTGAGGCAGCGAAGAGTTGGGCATTGGAGATCGCAATACCGCAGAAAGGGAGGTACATCTGCAGGACCTGTGGACAAATGTAACAAGAGTTTAGCAGACTTTTGTCAACGCTGGTGCACATAAAGACAAACTGGATTATTTAACAACGACACATAGGAATGAGCCAACAGAGGCCAGGTTAAAGAAGTAAACATACCTGTAAACAATCTTACATTTTAATGAACAGCATTGCAAATTAACTGAAATGTATCTGACACAAAAATAGAGTGTAAACCACTTTTGTCTTGTCAGAAACTCTACTTGTATGGAAAATAAAACAAACAGAAGCCGCCACAAGTGAAGGAGTGATTGTTTTCATCCTGGAAACACCTGTCTTTCCATCCATCCATCTATCCATCCATCCATCCATCCATCCATCCATGCATTCATCCATCCATGATCACTTTCATCTCATCTACAGCTGCTTATCCTCCTTTTAAGCCATGAGTGTTGCTGGAGTCTATCCCAGCTGGCTACAGGTAAGAGGTGGTGTAAACCCTAGGTATGTCACCAGCGCGTCACGGGGTCACACATAGACAAAAAAACCCACTCACAAACACCCTTAAGAACAATTTGGTGTGACACATTCACTCAAACCGCATGTTTTTGGAGGTGAGAAGAAGCAGAGAACCCAGAGAGAACTCTATCAGACACGGGGAGGACATAAAAAAAAACCTCCACACAGGAAGGAATCAAACCCAGAACCTTCTTGCTGTGGGCCAGCAGTGCTCCCCACTGCGCCACCACACCGCCTCTTGTCTTTTCAATGGGAGCAAATAAGAAAAATGGTCTTTCATTGGTATCATTACTTGCTAGGAAAAATAAATCAATTCACCTGACATTTTACCATTTGACTGAATAGTCTGGCTCACTGTGCCTCAGGCACATAAGTTCCTTATTTCAGTTATATTTTCTTCACATAAATAATACAATCACTGGATGTCGCCTAATGATTACAATTAATTTGGACCATGAAACTGAACCAACGTCTTAAACTCAGAATGTAACTGTTGCTGCAAAATGAACATAAATACACACACACACACAAAGCAGATGCAACGAAGAAGATGCTTTTACAAGCAGTGTGGATTCTATATGACTACCAGCCAGTGTTCAGCCTTATCTGAGAGACACTCAGCTCCAATAACATGGAATCTATAGAATTTAGTTGTTGTGCTTCCTTAGTCGGACTCTTTGCTTAGCTATCTATCTTTAGCATCTGGCTGCTGTGTAAACAACACAATCAGTACCACAAATCCAGTAATATTTACCAGCATTCAGGGAACCCCGAGGAGAGGGACACTACAACAATACATGAATGGGAAGTTACTCAGCTGTGGTGGCTGATACAGGCATATCTCTTTCACCTTTTAGAGATGATAATGTTTCACTTTCTCATCACCACAAAATCAGCATGCAGAGAACAGAATCCTACAGCATCACAGACGAGGAAAAGTTGTGGAAATTTCTAATTGCTATGGCTTGACTTAACAATTAAACAGGATTTCTGGGTTAGGTTTCATTTCACAGTCTAAACCAAGCGCCGTATGGCTGATGCTGAATTAAACAGCATGTTGACAATAGCAAGAGAGACTCCGCTGATAAAAGAGTAAAATACAAATAGTAATTTGTAAAACAAACCTTGAAAATACAGCACGAGGATCAACACTCTTCTAATGAACATGTGTGAATGTGTGCATTTGAAAAACAATGAGCTGTTTAATATTTATCATTTCTTTTCTTTTTTTCATTTTCTCCCATTAAACAAATTTCTATTTCTCTGGCATGTTGTTGCTGATGTGCTTATGATGACAGCATTTAGAATCATGCTTAGTAGAAATCATTATTACTCCTTAATGCTAATGAGAAAATTAACTTAATGCACTTCATTCAGTCATAACACATAGTCAAGAGCCTCACGCCATTTATGTAATAACAGGCAATTACAATAGATGATTCTGAACAATAAGCTCATACATAACGCAATTTCAGCTGTCCAATTGGAATCCTCTAATAATGATCTTCGAGAAAGATGCCATCGATAGCCCAAGCAGGAGGAGATTCATTAGCCAGCACGACTTTGGGGATGTTACTATGGATTTGCCTGTGAAAGAGGCAAACCCAAGAAAAGCACTGCACTCTCTAATTACATTCTGTCAGGCAGGTCATTATACAGGTTGCATTACAAACAGGACATTTTTGCCAAGAGACCTGTGGACTGACCAGTAAAGAGAGTTTTAACAACCAAACTAACTGACCAAGGCCTGAGGGACAGTCACTTCCTCTAATTTTAATAATTTCCTTTTCTACCACAGAAATTTTCATACAAAGCAAAGCGAGGGAAATTAAATTGCAAACACTTTATTTCTCCTCCTACCTCAAGAATAATAACAACTTGATTTAAAAAGATGTTTTCCCTTTGCTAGCTTGATAAGGTGAAACCATTGTTGTTTGGCAAAGAATTCTTCTCTGGAATAAAGACATCACATGTAAGCTCCAATCTCATGTCATAAATACACTTTAGGAGTGTTGATCTACAGGAATCTAAACAGGTTACACAACATTAACAGGATGATGTGGGATATTCACATTATCAGCTCAGTGTCCACACAGTTATGTGGTTATGGACATTGAAAGCCGTTTTGCAATCTGTCTCAAAAGAAGACACGTAAATATCTGTATTGTCTGAATTTTTTTTTTTTGATAACCTGGTCAGGTCTTTAGCCCATAACTACTGATATATAACTAGACTTCAGTAATAGGCACCACATCACAAGAACCATAATAAACGATCCTCTTTCCTTCTGTTATCCCAACATAACATTTTACAAGTTTGAGTTTCATGACCAAATTTAGCACACATGCTGAATCGACTGGCTGTAATTCATGAGCACTAGCTAATAAACACTGCATCACACCAGGAGAGCTGCTCAATAGCTATTTTCCATAAATAATTCAATTGTTTTACACATTGTGGGTTCATAGAATAGAGCCAGGAGCAAAGAGAGGTCACAAAAACAAAGCAGTGGATGTATCGATACCATGAAACCAGGTCAGGTTTTAAAAGGCTTCTTTAAAAAAAAATCAACTGAAAATGGAACGAGAGCAAAAAAAGGCTTAAATTCTACTTTGTTGTTATTATAATCTATGTTGTCTAAAATGATAAATAGATACTGAACCCTTGGAAAATATTTCAATATTAACAACTTAGATAAAAAAAAATATTTTGAATTGCTGTAATCGGATACTGTTTAGGATTTATCATTACATAAGTACCGTAATAGTTAATTACAGTATGATTCAACGGGGAAATTTTCCTTATCATGGCCTCAGATTTACCAGAATATGATTTTTACTGCAGATTAAGAAATATATTTTTGCAAGAGCATCAGCAGTAGCTCATTAATATTAATGTACTACCAGCGTATCTAGCCACAATACAAATAAGCACAATCAATTAGCATTAATAATTAAGGAATGCAGAATTTGACTGCAGCATGAGGCCGAGAATTAAATGTCAATGCTTTTATTTTAATAGAAAATTGAAGATTTTACTCTGTAAATGTGATTGTGACTCAATCAGTAATTTGAGAAGTTAAATAGAGTCAAACCCAGATTTTTCCTGCATTACCCTGCATTAAGACGGTTATTATAGATAGTTATAGTTTAGATCATATGTTTTTGCATTGACTTGTATACAGTTCTTTATTAATTGGTATGTATTTTGAATTGCAGCTATATTGTAAACTACTCTCCACTTCTGACTTTAAAGTTGATAAATCTTTCTGAAGAATATGACATTTTTATGTTTATACCTACTTGACTGAAGAATACAGATAATAATTGACAATATGTTTGCATCTGGGTTCTCTCTGGGTTCTCCGGCTTCCTCCCACCTCCAAACACATGTGCTTCAGGTTAATTGGCCAGCTTTAAAGTGTTCTTAGGTATGAGTGTATGCGTGTTTGTCTGTCTCTGTGTGGCTCCATGGCGCACTGGTGTTGCACCCAGAGTTTCCCCCGCCTCATGCCCAAGTCAGCTGGGATAGTCTCCAGCTCCCCGAGACCCGCTACGCTGGACAAAGCGGAAGAAGATGAATGAATGATATGTCAAATTCAATTTTTAAAACAAACAAAAAAGCCAAAAATAGCAAAAGTTGAGAATTTCAAAATAAATTTTTGTGATGTATTTTGTTGTAATCTCAAAGTTCAATAATGAATTTTTATAATGAATTGGTTTAAGCCAGAATAAAAAGAACCCAGGATCTCACATGGACCTCTGGAGTGGTCACCTACACAGTAAGAACGCAGCATCGAACTCATTTTATCTTATTTTGTTCTCATCTTGCTTTTCCTACATTGTTTCCTTCAAAAATGAGATTATTAAATTGCATTTAACTGAATGAGACTGAAATCATTTTTAAAATTAAGATTAGTACAGGGGACATTGGGTTTTTAAGAACCATGGTTAAAACATGATGATGATGATGATGATTTAATTTAATTTTTTTATTTTTTATTTTATATACTGGTTTGATCCCCGAAGGGAAATTAAGAACACACACTATAGCTACTGATTACAAACGCATGCATACATACAGGTATATATTTGTGAGTACAGGCCCCTGTATCACACACACACACACAGGGGGGCCTGTGGGCACGCAGGGGAGGTAGAGTGGCAGGCAGCTCCTTCTTGGTGCGCCTCAAATGAGCAATTTGTAAAGGGGACGGCACCTTGCTCAAGGGTGCCTCGGCAGTGCTCCAGAGATGAGCTGACACCTCCCACTGTCAGCTCACCTCCGGGTATTTTTTTTGGGGGGGCGGGAGCGGGAATCGAACCGCCGATCTTAAATCATAGGACGACCCGCTCTACCGCCCACTTTACCACTGAGCCACTGCCGCCCCCCCACTGCCGCCCATGATGATGATGATGACGATGATGACTTATATAATTGTAGTTGTTCTTGATCTCGTAGTTGGTTGTCGGTGATATCATGATTTATCTTTGACACATACAGTACATATCATTTATGCAGAGCTCAAATCGTGCTTTATTCAGATGTGATGGAAAAACCTACATATTATTTTTTTTCACTTTCTACATTCAGAGCCACGTTCTTCCGTGTCTTTGACGGTTCTGAATAATAACTGGTGCAACGATATCTTTCAGAGAAGCAAAACATGCGACTGTAACTCACATGATCTCTGATCTTGTGTGTTTTTCCATGCAGTCATTTTTCATGGGCTTTAACTGCACATGCTTTGTTAAAATGTAAATATGTAAAAAACAACAGATCTAAACAAGGTGAATTTGTCTTCCACATATTTTCTTTGTTACCGTATAATGTGTATGTGTCTGTTTGTTCTGACTGTTGACCATTAGTAGTGCTGCAGTAGCCATGAATCTAAATCTGTAACAACCCTTAGATGCAGTTTAAGGCCCTCTGATGCTTCTCTTTGAAACAAAATAAGCTTATTTTCTTTGCATTTGCAAATGAAAAATGCCTGGCATCAGGTTACAAAATTATGGAATGCAAATTAATGAAATGGAAAAAAAATCTTAATGATCTGAATAAAGGAACGACATCATAAACCCATTCAAGCAGCATAGTGATCGTCTTTATTTGATCATTAATTAAAATCCCCAACATCCCAATCAATTGGAAGGCTGAGCAGGAGGGTCTGTGCTAAGTGTACTGTACACCATGTCATCCACGTGTATTCTTTACCCACACAATGCAAATGTTATAGTTATATGTTGGGAACCAGCTTGGTATGATGCACTCCATAAATTTGATTTCATCTATTATCCTGCAGGAATGTATTACATAAGTAGAGCTTATATTGTGTTCTCTCTCTTGTAGCTGTAGATTGTTATGGTTTGTACAGTGTTTTCAGCCTAACTTGACTGGGAATACAACAGCTGCAGGGAGCACAGGAGAGACAATAGAATCTCTATACTTGGTAAATGACTCAGAAGCTTTACATTTTATCGGCCACTGGAACCTAAATTCTTCTTAATAGAAGATTCCTGAAAATATCCTGGATAATACATGTCATATAAAAATGGATTCAAACATATTCACACGCAGGCAGATTATGCTGAGAGACAATACATAGAGATGTACGGATAGCGTGATGAGGTCAACTTATAGACTTATTATTCTTCAGTAGAAGAATGCAATTCTACACGGGTTGAAGTGATGCCCAAGTTCCCCGAAGGACTCCAACCCTGCAGTATGGCAACACAACATTATTAAAACAGCTGTATCAGGTGTTAAATATTCTATAAGGCTTAGTATATAGAGACTGACATGTGTTTTAATAAAGACACATTAAAGTCTCTAATGATATCTGCTGTTGCCGTATCATTTAAGGCTCTAAAACGTGGGCTACGTTTGCTTATCACAAGGTCTTCCATAAAAGCAGAGCTGCAGCTGTGCTGCGCAGGGAGCTCACTGTGATGTCTGATGCTAGCATTGCATTTCATTACTAATTCAGCTGTAGCACACCAAAGCATTAGTGTGACGTTGATGCAATGTGAAACATACTTGAAACACAGAAAAGAAAAAGAATTTGTAATCTGCATCTATTATGACAAAAGGAATAGAGTCACTGGATAAAAGTTTTAACTGTTGAGAACCAGTGAGGAAGAAAAGACATTAAATAAGAGGCTATAGTAGTTTGTGGGAGTGAAACCTCTAAAACGAAGCACAGCTAGCTTCTTGCTTTCATGTTTCCTCTTTTTTCCGCTTCAGGGGCTTGAAGCTGCAATAAAAGATGAAAAGAGTGCAATGCTTATCAGCACTTTCCTGCTACATCCACTTAAAGTGCAATGATGGACTAAACTTGTGCCCCTAATGCTGGAAAAGTTAAATAAACCATTCCTCAGTGTAAGATATAATACCCAATCCTGCTGCTATGACTTACTGTATTTTGTATTATATAGTTGTTCACAGATGTCTGTGTCAACTGCTTTGGGTTTGTACCTCTGATCATTACAGATTGTAACATCTACGCTCTATTTCTGTCCAGTACACCAACAAAAATAAAAAGGAGTCTCCGTTGTGCTGGATCTGCAGCCCATCGATCCATATTTTGTTGGGGTTAACTGTTTGTTAAACTTTTAACGCCACATAAATGATCAAATCTCAGAGCCGACACCAAATCAAAGACGGATACTCTGGTCATCCCACGGAGCACACAAGTAAACACAAATCAAGTTGACATTCTGAACAGCTTCTGTAAAATTGTTCTTTTTTGTCCTATTATGACAGCGTCCTTAGCAACATGCTGTCTTTGGAAACCATGATTATGCTGAGAGACAAGCTATGACCTAACTAAAAACTGAGCACTGAGACAAAGACTGAGGGCAAAAATGCCATATGTCACATTGAGCTGGAGGAATTCTTTAAATGCCAAATATCACTTAGTCATTTGGATATAGGAACAAACAGTGAAGGAGCAAAAATGTAGCTGATGTTTGTCAACGAGAGGTAAGCAAATACTGTAGTGTGGTTTGTGAGGTATTGTGAAATGAATGTATAAGGAACAAAGAGAAGATAGTTGTGATGTGGGTAGCCATTGTTCACTCAGCCATTGTTTCCTTTTATACTGTTTTAAAGATATTGTTACTGTCAATACAAAGAAATGTCAGATGTATTAGATATTTTAGCTAAACCCAAAAATGTCAATGTTGCGGTGGAAGAACAAAAAAAAAAAAATCACAAGACCATTACATTACTGTGATCTTTACTGTAGACCAAACAACCACTGCTGGTTGTTTAGTTTTTCATTGTTTTTCATTGTTGTTTATTTACTCATAAGAAATAACTCTATTCATATGCTAATGAGAGACAACCTGAACTAAGACTGCCCCAAATAGTGTTATCCCTGCTTCCATAAGACTGGAGGCGATCATGGTCATGCGTGTGTGTGTGTGTGTGTGTGTGTGTGTGTGTGTGTGTGTGTGTGTGTGTGTGTGTGTGTGTGTGTGTGTGTGTGTGTGTGTGTGTGTGTGTGTGTCCATCTGTCCAAAACTAATCTTGCATCCCACCAGGGCTATTGCACAATTCTTAAAAAAGCCGTCTCTCTGACTTTATTTTGCTGGCTCTCCACTCCTCTTCTTTTGTTGGCATTTTCACTGTGTTGACCTTTTTTACAGCATGAAATAGTAGGTAAACACCAACGCTTCTAATGACCTTCATTAAGGTTTTGTGACTAAACACAACAAAACCTTCATTATTGTGATAATTATAACAATGAAGGTTCTGTCATGATTAATTATCTTTTTATATAAAGGTTCATTCAAATATTCCTCCCTGGATTGATGGTGATATCCGGAGAGAAAGTGTGACCAAACTCTGGTGTCATGTTTTGACTCTGCTGACTGTCACAAACATTTCATCTCTGAAAGAAACAAACAGCAGCTGAGGATCTTAAGAAAATCTCTTCCTGACAGATGAAACTAAGGGATTCCAAAAATAAACGTGGGGCAGTTTAAAAAAAGTTAACAGATTAATGGCATAATGATACAACAAAGCAGCTTGTCCCCGAATTTTAAGACATTTAATCTAGATCAGACAAGGGTAATCTCAAAAAATGGTATAATACTGTTTCAAAACCAGCAGTTGCGAGTCATATTATATGTTTCTGATCCTACCATCCTTCGATAATCTGATCCGAATCAAATCATGTTTGGGTTCATTCCAGAACTATGGTGGATCCAGGGATAGTTTTGATGCTAAAAACCAGGATTATCCTGATCCCACTACAAGAGAAGAGCCAGAATGGATTCACACTGATATGCTGGGACAATAAATAAGTCATGTTATTGTCCACATTTGAAATGAAATTAAATAAATAATCATAAATAACCATTAACCAAAACCATTAAAATATCTATGAATTCTGCTAGGGTAAAAGTACAAATGCTCTCTGAAGTAATCAGCAAAAACATTTCTTAGTTGTCTTAATTTAAAAAGCAAAAACTAATAAATACTTGTCAAATGAATTTGCTTGATTTTCAACTATAGTTAGTTATTTATTGACATAGGCACAAAAATACAGAAATATGAGACACCAAAACACGCAACTCCTATGATGCCATGCATATCCATTGCACTTTGTTTTTGGAGCCAACCTTTCTGCAGACACTGCACATTGCCTCATTCGGGAGAACTTTCAACTGATGTTGCTTGTTGTTTGGACTAAATGTTTAGAAGCCTTTTAATACTGTCAACCACCAAATACGTATCTGTAAACCAGCAACCTTTCATTTTTTTTAACTAATGGGCTGAATTTGATCGTGCAAGCATATTAATGAAATAGCTGTCTCGCAAGGATCTATTTAAGGACATTTTTTTAAAATCACAAATATAATTAAGAGAATATTGCCAGCAAACCTATGCAGACAAGACCGTAACTTCTGTTCATTCAAAAAAACAGATAAAAAAATCTTTTAATCTCATTCCAAAACTGATGGCTGTAAATTATTGTTCTGAGATTTTGCTGCTATTTCTTCATTTTAAGAGGACTGCATCCAAGTTGTCTCACATGTTAAACGTCTTGGTGTTATTCAAGATTAAATCTTATACTGTATGTTAAAAAAGATAAAAATGTAACACAAACAACAAAATATCCACCAACTATCCATTTACTTCCTCACAGGGCTCACTCATATTCAGACCTGTAGGATTATTTGAGTGACTAAATCACTTTCAGGTAAATGGCATGTTTTTGAGGAGCAGGAGGAGGAGGGAGTACGCAGGGGTAGCTCATGCAAACACAGGAAGACCGTCAAATCTTCACACTGATGTTTCGATTTGCAGTAGAAAATAAAGCTTCTTGCTGTGAGACAGCGGCGCTAACCGCTGCACCACCACATGACCCCAGAACTGCCTGCAGCTATACAGCTATACATGAATGCAATGATCATTGCAACTTTACATCAATAAATCATTAGGTGGAAACATCAACAGATCAACATCTGCTCCGGGAGTGGACTGCATTCCCCCTTTCAGCCAATCGCATTTGGTGGAGTCATGTCAGAATGGCTTCACACAGTCTCCAAGCCTGGTTTTAAAAAGGCTGCAAAGGTTATTAATGACTAACTCGCTGCTAACTTGTCCCAAGTATTTTTTCCATTCCCAAAAGGCCACTTTGAATGGCTTGAGTACATATGGGTGATCTCCATCTATAACTGTGTTTTGAACTATGTGTGTAGTGAATGCAACAATTTCCCTGATTCATAACTGTGTCTTTAAACATCTCATCAAGGTCAGTTTAAAGATTGCTGTATCTGTTCAATACAGCAAAGTGTTGGACAGCGGATGTGGACATTGTTGCTTTGTTGTGTGCTGCTGTTTCATCTTCATTGCATGATGGAATGTATTGGTGTGTTGTTGCAATAATGTGTTGTTTACCATTGGCTCGTGTGGCATCTTCACAATACTTATTCTAATGCTGCTTTTATTATGCAATCTCCATTCTGTAAATTTCATACTTAACGTTCTAATGCCTTTAATCAGGGGATTGGTGTTGAAAATTAGCCAGATGGCTAGACTTGTAAATTCATAGTAATGGTGATTAATGTGTGTTGGCCTTATAAATAAATAAAACCTCCTTTGCTTGTGCCAGGCAGGCAGCAATTGTGTTCACAGCCACAATGATGAAATTACCTTTTCATCATCCTCAGTGAAGAGTTCTCCACTTGAAGACTTGTTGATGGCCTGAGCTACTCCAATGATTTCTCCATCACTGTTGCGAATGGGCATGCACAAAAGCGACTTGGTCTTGTACCCAGTCAGCTTGTCGATCTCATCACTGAACCGACGATCCTGCAAACCACAGAGGCAGTGCAAAATAAAGATGCGCTTTAAGCACTTATAAGATATACAGTTTTTCCTTTCCAGTTTCTGATGACAAGCACTTCAATGTAGCAACTTACCGAGACTTAGTCAAACAACACTCAACAAGAAAAGATATATAATACTTTACACTATTTCAGAATGATTTGGACTTTAGATTATATCCAAAGTCTTTGGTGAGTCAGAAAGATGAGGTCTTCTTGGACCTTTTCTGCACTGACACAGGCAGCAGGCATCAAAATACAATTTGGCTTTCTTTAATATAATTTTTTAAATCTAGTTAAATATTGTGGACTTTGAAAAACAAGAGACCATCATTGCCTTAATCTCATTACTCGAGTGATGTTTCATGTCAATCTCTGCTTTCACACAGGAGCTCAGTCCAGCTGACTGTTGCTGTTGGCCTCCATGAGTTTGATTGATGATCAATGAAATGACAGAGTGAAAGTAAATTGTCTCTCCGCGTGTGTGTGTGTGTGTGTGTGTGTGTGTGTGTGTGTGTGCCTGACTCATGCAAACGTACACACGCATGCACGCACAAAGAGAAGCAGGCACCTGATAAGCGTCAGGAATGTTCACTGTCTCTCCGTGTTCAGCCACGTATCCTATGATTCCTTTGCCCCACGGCACCTGAACTTCATCTGAATTCATGGAGGGTAAAACTGTGGTGCCCGCATGCACATCAAAGAATTTGGACATGAGTGTCTTCTTGTTGCCCGTCCCCTCCACTAAAAACAAGGAACACCGGTCTGCGTCCACCATAATACACACAAATATGAGGATTTTGTAGCTGAGACTTGTGAGATCTAAGTCATTCGAGATGTCTTTCACAAGCTCCAGAAAAAACTCTCTTTCGTTGTGTTCTTTTAGGTAATATTTAAAATCCACGGCTGTGGACGGATACTGGGGGATGTTGACTCTGGACTCCAGCAGTGCGCTCAGGATGTGCGCAGTGGTCGGGGGCAGAGAGCTGGCTTTCCTCAACAGAGCTCTCCTCCTCATACTCGTAAGCGGCTCCTGAGCTCTAGAATTAACATGTTCGTCGTATGTCCTGTTGACATTAATGGCCTTCGATCTGGCAAAAGTTTTGCGCAGCTCTTTCTGCGACGCTCTCCGCTGCAGACCGTCACATTTGCTCGCCCAGCTGTCTTTACACGCGGTGCTCTTCTCCTCCTTCGGCTCACCTGAAGCTGCAGCCGCCGGAGTCTTGCTCGCCTGGTGATTCTTGAGCCATTTGTCCACCATGGTAAAATTCCCCTTTCTGTTCAGGTAGTCCTCAAACAAGTCGGGATGCGAGTCCAGAAAACTTTCCACGTCAGAGAACACCATATTTGGCACTGCCATATCTGTTCTTCAGATGGTTCTCAGTGAACCACATCCATAAAGTCGTGCAGGGAAATATCATCTATGATGCTTGACTGAGGTTTGTAGTCCATAGTATTTCGGACAACAGAACTTTAGAGGTGTTCTCAGCTGGAAACAACACTGGAGCTCTTGGCTGCACGTCCAGTTTCCACTCTGTGTGGATGAGAATGGAGACTCCTTTTGCGCATCAGCATATTCCTTCACCGCATCAATCAGTTCGAGAACATTAAACGCGCGTCCGAGCAGAACATCATGAACGCAAATCCAAACTCGAGTAGACCATCGCAGCTTTTGGACATTTCCCACAGTCACTACCGAGCATCACCGTCGTGTGGATCTTCTTGTGTGCGAACGACGCAGGCGGTGGTTGGTGCGTCCCGCAGACGCGCTCCTCGTCACACGCACAGGAGCTCCGGGTCCGTTCAGCAGTCGGCCCTCTGGCCGTTTGAACCGCTTCCACTCCTCAGAGAGGCGCTGTTAGGATGATGATGATGATGATGATGATGATGATGATGATGATGATGATGATGATGAAATGTAAATTCCTCGACTACCTCGGCATGCTTATTAAATTGTGTATATTGTAAATATATAATACAGTATATATATTTTAAAATAAATAAATTACATGGTGATTGTTTGTCCTGTAAAAATCGACTCAGGTACTAATTCAATCCTCTAACTTTATAACTTTATTCTTAAAAAGCGCCAAATAAATCTAATCCATTATTATTATTATTATTATTAACAACATAACACCCCAATGCGTCTAGATTGTAATTTAGTAAAAACATATTTCAGTAGCGGCAAGCACGGTGTGGATCTGTGTATTTCCTAACAGGTTTTCTGATGGTACTGGGGGCCCATTTTCTGTAAATTAAAGTGAATTACTGTCGCCTGAAGAAATAATTGTATTTCTTCGTAAATGGGCTACTGCGTAATATCTACTGCTGGAGGAGGGTTTCACTACACCCTAAAACACTGGTAAACGTGGTTGTGGGTTGTTGTGCTGTATGACCTGTAACATTGACTATAACTGGCAGGAGACACAACATTCTTTTATACTCCTTTATACTGTATCTGAACGCAAGAGGGCGCTATACTCCACAACTTCGACAGAATATAGGCTACATTAACACCGCAGGCAAGAGTGACCCAATTCACCCCCCCCCCCCATGTGACTCAGATGTTTGTTTTTTTCAAGACAGTGTGAGCAGCACGAATAACACGGAATCTGCTCTTCTCAATGCTGATTTGGGCCACTTTCATGTGTACCTAAATCACACATCGACCTGATTCCTGCTGAGGTGGCAGCAGCGTAACTAGATCACAGCGCTGTTGTTCACAAACCTGCTGTTGTGTTCCTTTCCTCAGTTTAATAAAATAACAGACCATAACAAGGAAATAAAATCAAAAATTTTTTGGTCATTCGATTCATAATCTGCAGATATTTTCAGCTATTCAACATGGTGGCCGTTTTTGTGGGATCAAGGCACAGATCTGTTTGTGTTAATGGGTCAAGCAAAAGGATGAACGTCAAACAGGACAAAAAAATAAGTCCATGTTAGAAATGTCATTCCTGCGTTCAAATGGTCTCAGCATAGTGAGCATGTACTGTATGGTCCAAGTGAGTAAACACTCATCCATTTTATTCTAGCATCCCACCACCTCTTAGTACATCTATTTTAACCAGTCAAAAGGAAAATGCTGTAATCAAAACTGACTTTTAGGAAAAGACAGAAAACCAACAAATTTAGTCTGTCGATACATTTTCATCAATACCAACACTGTCCAGGAAAGTTCAAACAACCTCAAAGAAACGCAGACTGTTAGCTTAGAAATTCAAGTCTTATCTTTTGGTCCGATGAAATCACTGAATTCAGACAGTTCTTCCTTAAAACACACAAACACTAGACGCCCCTGATGAGTACTACATCAACCAGACCAAATTAATTCTGGCGTGAAATGATCACTCACACGAAGGTGACACTTCGCTCACATCTAGGAACATACAAACAGTCCATCAAAATCCAGTCAGTTTATTCAGGTAGCAAATAAAAAAAAATAAGACTGTGAGATTATCAAACCAGAGGCAGTGAAGTTGTTTTTCTTGGAACAGGCAATTTGAAAACAACTTAAGACAACACACAACACCTTGTGACATTTCTCAACAATCATAATGTCTAGTCCCAGTATTCAGAATACACCATATAATCCAAAAGGCACAGTAAACGGTTTAATAAGTTACGATACAAAATTGACCTATTCAAACCAGGAGACACCGTTCAGCCCATCACACCAGAAACAGGTACAGCTGTGACCAACATGCTGACATGCTAACTGGCTCTTGTTCTTTGTAATATGATGGTTGCAGGTCTCGTGTTTGTCTTGAGACAAAAATGGCAAAGACCTGTAGACGAGTTCCTTATGAAGTTGCAGACTTCAGATATGCAATAAGGTCGGCTCGTTCATTCTTCTTTTTGATGCCATTGAAGAGCATCTTTGTGCCTGGAATGTACTTTTTTGGGTTCTCCAAGTAAACCATAAGGGTTTCTTCATCCCAAGTGATGCCTAGAATTAAGAAGAAAAAAATGGAGACTTAAATTCCATCCACATAGCATGAATCTGTTCAAATACTGTGAATACACATGAGGATGACTTACCTTTACTTTTGTTTGCATCAGTATACGAGAAGCCCTCAGCCTGGCCCGTTTTACGTCCAAACAGGCCCCACAGGTTCGGCCCAACCTTATGTTTTCCACCTTTCTCAACAGTATGGCATTGAGCACACTTCTGGACAAATGTCTTCTTGCCTTTGTTAATGTCAACAGGCATGGTTTCCCTGAAAAAACAAAACAAACGTGATCAGATTCATATTACAACACAACATTACAAACACCTGGTTGATTAGAATTTTGCTTTCCCTGGCTGGTTTTGATTTTGTTTTCCATTGCTGGAAAGAATGTCTTGTACTAAAACTCAAGTGTGCTATACTGGAGGAAGGTCCTGCATTATGCAAAACTCATCTGGAGGACTTCTGTATGCCAATAAGCAGCAGGTAGAACGAACACTAAGCGACTTATCTCACAAAGTGTTACCCATTTGTTGCTGCTTAAAACATAAATCATTTTAAAAGACTAAACATATGATTAACATGATTATATGATGATGACACAATTCGTGTTCAGATGATTGAATCAGATGAATTAGAAATGTGCTGTTGGGTCAAATACCCAACCATGTACTGGCTCATCACTGCTCCATTAGTAACTCAGAAAGTAGAAAACTGAACCATCTGTTGTAAAATAAGGGTGTCTTTAGGGGTTTTTTTGTGTTTGTTTTTAGAAAACTATACACTTTTAATATTCAAAATAACGCTCTACACGTATCCGGTGAAGCATGTATATCCAAATTCAAATTAGACATCACAAAAGTCGCTCACTCCCAACTTTTACAGAAAACGAGTGAAACGGGTTTCCCATGAATGAAACAAGCGCTCCGCCACAAGAGGGCGCTCACTTCCACATTGCGTAACATGACATTCTGCCGTCGTTACAAAACTGTTTATTTAACCGGCAAAGAACATAGAAAAAAGATAAAAGAACCAGTGTACATTTATACAATTACTAATTCTGATGATGTTACTGATTACGTCACAAAATAATCTGCACAGGCTCCCGTATCTAAGACAAGTTTGAATGTAAAAATAATTTTAGACAAACCCAAGAATAACAGGATTGAAAAGAAAACTTTCACCCGTTACTAAAACCTCTGATCTGTAAGATGGAAACAGCTTTACCGTAAACATGCATCAGTTCCTAATTCAGGTAAGACAACCTTTATTCCCGGAAGCAGGAGAACACACCTGGATCTGACCACGTTGCTCAGTGACAGCCGCCGGTAAAGAAAGTTTTTCGTCTCAAATTAAAGTCACTACTTTCAGTGGAAGAGACTCACTCAGTCATTTAAAAAGACTTACCTTTTCTTTGGAGACTAGTAAACCCAAGTTTGACGCGATATTTTCTGAAGTTTCCCTCCTCCGCCGGTCCTCCCGTTCAGTAGGGTTATCTCAGGAGTGTCTCTGACGTTATTCTAGTGGAACACCGGAGTCACGTGACCTGTGTCGTCATCACATTGTGAAAGTGGACAATCTGGAACTTTCCTTAGATCCGAATTACCTAAAGTTCTTACCAGTTTGTTTCCTAATTGTCAGCTTATTTCATTTTTCTGACTTTACTTGTGGGGGTTTTAGTTGGTAT
>NC_090787.1:14185000-14190000 GCF_040054535.1 Antennarius striatus
GAACCATCTCCTTTGTCTTGGAGACGTTGAGCTGGAGCTGGTTCTGTTGGCACCACTCCACGAAGTCAGCCACCAATGCCCTGTACCCCCCCTCATCACCCTCCCGGATACATGCCACTATCGCGGTGTCATCGGAGTACTTCTGTATGTGGCATGTATCCGAGTTGTGCTTGAAGTCTGATGTGTAGAGGGTGAAGAGAATGGGGGATAGAACGGTCCCCTGTGGCGCCCCCGTGCTGCTGGTCACCATAGAAGACAAGCAGTCCCCCATACGGACGTACTGGGGTCTGTCCGTTAGGTAGTCCGTAATCCAGCTCACGAGGTAGGGGTCCACAGCCATGGAGGTCAGTTTATCCTGCAGGAGCTGGGGCTGGATGGTGTTGAAGGCACTCGAAAAGTCAAAGAAGAGCACTCTGACGGCACAGCCCCCGGCGTCCAGGTAGGAGAGTGTGCGGTGGAGGAGGTACATGACAGCATCGTCAACCCCAACCTTGGCCTGATAGGCAAACTGGAGAGGGTCCATAGCACCCTGCACCTGTGGACGCATGAGCTCCAGGACCAGTCGCTCTAGGGTCTTCATTACGTGGGAGGTAAGAGCGACCGGTCGGTGGTCGTTGAGCTCAGTAGGGCGTCCTTTCTTGGGTACAGGGACAATGCAGGAGGTCTTCCACAGTGACGGGACCCTCCCCAGCCGCAGACTGAGGTTGAACAATTGTTGCAGGGGGTCCCCTAGTTCCGAAGCACAGGCTCGGAGGAGTCTTGGGGAGACCTTATCTGGTCCAGCCGCCTTGTAGGGACGGAGCCTCCTCAGCGTTGTCGTCACCAGGTCTGCAGTGATGATGGTCTCGGTCGTGGTGGGAGCAGGAGGTTGTGGCGAGGTTGGAAGTCCAGTGGTTGAGGTGGGGCCGTTGAGCTTCTCAGTTCTTGGAGTGGGCTCGGGAGAAGTGGCAGGGGTGGAAGGAGAGGAAGCACAGGAGGAGGGAGCATCAGTGGAGCGGTCTGTAGGGCCAGGAGAGGCCTGTAGGCCAGGAGAGGTCTGTAGGCCAGGAGAGGCCTGGGACGAGGAGCCGGGAGTGGTGGGGGAGCTGAACCGATTGAAAAAGCTGTTAAGTTCATTCGCTCGTTCAATATTCCCCTCCACAGTGCTGCGCCCTTTCCCGTGTCCGGTGATGGTTCTCATCCCATTCCAGACCTCCCGCACTTGGTTGCGCCCCAGCTGCTTCTCTAGCTTCCTCCTGTACGCCTCCTTGGCCTCCCTCAGGCAGAGTCTCACTTCCTTCTGGGCCTTCCTCATCTCCTCCTCGTTCTTGCTCCTGAACGCCCGCTTCTTCCTGTTCAGGACAGCCTTGACTTCCTTGGTTACCCATGGTTTGTTGTTGGGGTAACACCTGATTGTCCTGACAGGGGCCACGGTGTCCACACAGAAGTTTATGTAGTCTGTAAAACACTGAGCTGCCCCCTCAATGTCTTCCCCATGTGAGCCCACAATAACATCCCAATCGGTGATCTGGAAGCAGTTCCTCAGCATCTCCTCTGTTTCCGGGGACCACCTCCTGACCTGTCGTGTTGTTGCTGGCAGCCGTTTCACCAGCGGGATGTAGGTGGGCTGTAGGTACACTAGGTTGTGGTCTGATTTACCTAGTGGAGGGAGGGGGGTGGCGGTGTATGCCTCCTTAGCATTAGCGTAGAACAGATCGATGGTTCTGTTCTTCCGTGTGGGGCAGTCTACACACTGGACCATTGTGGGGAGAGATGAGTCCAGGGTGACGTGGTTAAAGTCACCGGTGATGATGACGAATGCCTCCGGGTGCCGGGTCCGAAGAGCAGAGGTGGTCCCACAGATGGTCTCTCGTGCCGTCTCAGGGTCCGCACGTGGAGGGATGTAGACAGCGAGGACGATGACGTGTGAGAATTCACGCGCCAGGTAGTAGGGTCTGATGCTAACAGCTGTTAGCTCCAGATCGCGGTAGTAGTATTAGTAGTAGTAAAGTAGTACCTGACAAGTGCATAGCTATGACCGTTTTGGGTATGTTCTAGCCTTGATCTTGAATCAAACCTATTGCATAAGTAGAACGTATTTTGAGCTCAAGGGAAACTTGCAAATAATGTTCCACCGAGATTTGAACTTGGATCACCGGATTCAGAGTCCTAACCATTACACCATGGAACCATATGATTGATACAAGTAAACAAACAAACAAACAAACAAACAAACAAACACAAAGAAACATGAGTAAAAACAAAACAGTCAGAGACTACAATATAAAACGACGGATTGGTCAGGGTACCCTGAAAGTACTACCTGAAAAGTGCATAGCTATGACCGTTTTGGGTATGTTTAAGGTATGCTCTAGCTTTGATCTTGAATCAAACCTATTGCATAAGTACAACCTTTTTTGATCTCAAGGGAAACTTGCATATAAGGTTCCACCGAGATTTAAACTCGGATCACTGGATTCAGAGTCCAGAGTGCTAACCATTACACCATGGAACCATATGACTGATACAAGTAAACAAACAAACAAATACAAAGCAAACATGAATAAAAAAACAAAAAGAAAACAAGGTAGTCAGAACTACAATATCCCACAAAGGATAGTTCAGGGTGCCCTGAAAGTAGTACCTGACAAGTGCATAGCTATGACCGTTTTGGGTATGTTAAAGGTATGCTCTAGCTTTGATCTTGAATCAAACCTATTGCATAAGTAGAACCTTTTTTGATCTCAAGGGAAACTTGCAAATAAGGTTCCACCGAGATTTGAACTCGGATCACTGGATTCAGAGTCCAGAGTGCTAACCATTACACCATGGAACCATACGACTGATACAAGTAAACAAACAAAATAATACAAAGCAAACATTATTAAAAAGAAACAAAAACAAAACAAGGCAGTCAGAGACTACAATATCACGCGACGGATTGGTCAGGGCTCCCTAAAAGTAGTATGTGACAACTGCATAGCTTTGAAAGTTTTGGGTATGTTAAAGGTATGCTCTAGCCTTGATCTTGAATCAAACCTATTGCATAAGTAGAACCTTTTTTGATCTCAAGGGAAACTTGCAAATAAGGTTCCACCGAGATTCGAACTCGGATCACTGGATTCAGAGTCCAGAGTGCTAACCATTACACCATGGAACCATATGACTGATACAAGTAAACAAACAAACAAATACAAAGCAAACATGAATAAAAAAACAAAAAGAAAACAAGGTAGTCAGAACTACAATATCCCACAAAGGATAGTTCAGGGTGCCCTGAAAGTAGTACCTGACAAGTGCATAGCTATGACCGTTTTGGGTATGTTAAAGGTATGCTCTAGCTTTGATCTTGAATCAAACCTATTGCATAAGTAGAACCTTTTTTGATCTCAAGGGAAACTTGCAAATAAGGTTCCACCGAGATTTGAACTCGGATCACTGGATTCAGAGTCCAGAGTGCTAACCATTACACCATGGAACCATACGACTGATACAAGTAAACAAACAAAATAATACAAAGCAAACATTATTAAAAAGAAACAAAAACAAAACAAGGCAGTCAGAGACTACAATATCACGCGACGGATTGGTCAGGGCTCCCTAAAAGTAGTATGTGACAACTGCATAGCTTTGAAAGTTTTGGGTATGTTAAAGGTATGCTCTAGCCTTGATCTTGAATCAAACCTATTGCATAAGTAGAACCTTTTTTGATCTCAAGGGAAACTTGCAAATAAGGTTCCACCGAGATTCGAACTCGGATCACTGGATTCAGAGTCCAGAGTGCTAACCATTACACCATGGAACCATATGACTGATACAAGTAAACAAACAAACAAATACAAAGCAAACATGAATAAAAAAACAAAAAGAAAACAAGGTCGTCAGAACTACAATATCCCACAAAGGATAGTTCAGGGTGCCCTGAAAGTAGTACCTGACAAGTGCATAGCCATGACCGTTTTGGGTATGTTAAAGGTATGCTCTAGCTTTGATCTTGAATCAAACCTATACACCATGGAACCATACCACTGATACAAGTAAACAAACAAAATAATACAAAGCAAACATTATTAAAAAGAAACAAAAACAAAACAAGGCAGTCAGAGACTACAATATCACGCGACGGATTGGTCAGGGCTCCCTAAAAGTAGTATGTGACAACTGCATAGTGCATAGCTTTGAACGTTTTGTGTATGTTAGTGGTATGATCTAGCCTTGATCTTGAATCAAAGCAATTGCATCGGTAGTACTTTTTTGATCTCAAGGGAAACTTGCAAGTAAGTTTCCACCGAGATTTGAACTCGGATCACTGGATTCAGAGTCCAGAGCGCTAACCATTACACCATGGAACCATATGACTGATACAAGTAAACAAACAAACAAATACAAAGCAAACATTATTAAAAAGAAACAAAAACAAAACAAGGCAGTCAGAGACTACAATATCACCCGACGGATTGGTCAGGGCTCCCTAAAAGTAGTATGTGACAACTGCATAGCTTTGAACGTTTTGGGTATGTTAAAGGTATGCTCTAGCCTTGATCTTGAATCAAACCTATTGCATAAGTAGAACCTTTTTTGATCTTGAGGGAAACTTGCAAATAAGGTTCCACCGAGATTTGAACTCGGATCACTGGATTCAGAGTCCAGAGTGCTAACCATTACACCATGGAACCATTCCACTGATACAAGTAAACAAACGAAATAATACAAAGCAAACATTATTAAAAAGAAACAAAAACAAAACAAGGCAGTCAGAGACTACAATATCACGCGACGGATTGGTCAGGGCTCCCTAAAAGTAGTATGTGACAACTGCATAGTGCATAGCTATGAACATTTTGTGTATGTTAAAGGTATGCTCTAGCCTTGATCTTGAATCAAACCTATTGCATAAGTAGAACCTTTTTTTATCTCAAGGGAAACTTGCATATAAGGTTCCACCGAGATTTGAACTCGGATCACTGGATTCAGAGTCCAGAGTGCTAACCATTACACCATGGAACCATATGACTGATACA
>NC_090787.1:14200000-14202500 GCF_040054535.1 Antennarius striatus
AGAGTGCTAACCATTACACCATGGAACCATACTGCTTCTGCTAATGAACAAACAAGCAAACAAACAAACAAATAAAAATGAATAAAAACAAACAAGGCAGTCAGAACTACAATATCCCACAAAGAATAGTTCAGGGTACCCTGAAAGTAGTACCTGACAAGTGCATAGCTATGACCGTTTTGGGTATGTTAAAGGTATGGTCTAGCCTTGAGCCTGAATCAAACCTATTGCATAAGTAGAACCTTTTTTGATCTCAAGGGAAACTTGCAAATAAGGTCCCACCGAGACTTGAACTCGGATCGCTGGATTCAAAGTCCAGAGTGCTAACCATTACACCACGGAACCATACTGCTCCTGCTAATGAACAATAAACAAACAAACAAATAAAAATGACTAAAAACAAAACAAGGCAGCCAGAACTACAATATCCCACAAAGGATAGTCCAGGGTACCCTGAAAGTAGTACCTGACAAGTGCATAGCTATGACCGTTTTGGGTATGTTCTAGCCTTGATCTTGAATCAAACCTATTGCATAAGTAGAACGTTTTTTGAGCTCAAGGGAAACTTGCAAATAATGTTCCACCGAGATTTGAACTCGGATCACCGGATTCAGAGTCCTAACCATTACACCATGGAACCATATGATTGATACAAGTAAATAAACAAACAAACAAACAAAAACAAAGCAAACATGAATAAAAAGAAACAAAAACAAAACAAGGCAGTCAGAGACTACAATATCATGTGACGGATTGGTCAGGGCTCCCTGAAAGTAGTATGTGACAACTGCATAGCTTTGAACGTTTTGTGTATGTTAATGGTATGCTCTAGCCTTGATCTTGAATCAAAGCAATTGCATCGGTAGTACTTTTTTGATCTCAAGGGAAACTTGCAAATAAGGTTCCACTGAGATTTGAACTCGGATCACTGGAATCAAAGTCCAGAGTGCTAACCATTACACCATGGAACCATATGACTGATACAAGTAAACAAACAAACAAATACAAAGCAAACATTATTAAAAAGAAACAAAAACAAAACAAGGCAGTCAGAGACTACAATATCCCCACAAAGGATCGTTCAGGGTACCCTTAAAGTAGTACCTGACAAGTGCATAGTTATGACCGTTTTGGGTATGTTCTAGCCTTGATCTTGAATCAAACCTATTGCATAAGTAGAACCTTTTTTGATCTCAAGGGAAACTTGCAAATAAGGTTCCACCGAGATTTGAACTCGGATCACTGGATTCAGAGTCCAGAGTGCTAACCATTACACCATGGAACCATATGATTGATACAAGTAAACAAACAAACAAATAGAAAGCAAACATGAATCAAAAGAAACAAAAACAAAACAAGGCAGTCAGAGACTACAATATCCCACAAAGGTAGTTCAGGGTACCATGAAAGTAGTACCTGACAAGTGCATAGCTATGACCGTTTAAGGTATGTTAAAGGTATGCTCTAGCCTTGATCTTGAATCAAACCTATTGCATAAGTAGAACCTTTTTTGATCTCGAGGGAAACTTGCAAATAAGGTTCCACCGAGACTTGAACTCGGATCACTGGCTTCAGAGTCCAGAGTGCTAACCATTACACCATGGAACCATACGACTGATACAAGTAAACAAACAAAATAATACAAAGCAAACATTATTAAAAAGAAACAAAAACAAAACAAGGCAGTCAGAGACTACAATATCCCCACAAAGGATCGTTCAGGGTACCCTTAAAGTAGTACCTGACAAGTGCATAGCTATGACCGTTTTGGGTATGTTCTAGCCTTGATCTTGAATCAAACCTATTGCATAAGTAGAACGTTTTTTGAGCTCAAGGGAAACTTGCAAATAATGTTCCACCGAGATTTGAACTCGGATCACCGGATTCAGAGTCCTAACCATTACACCATGGAACCATATGATTGATACAAGTAAATAAACAAACAAACAAAAACAAAGCAAACATGAATAAAAAGAAACAAAAACAAAACAAGGCAGTCAGAGACTACAATATCACGTGACGGATTGGTCAGGGCTCCCTGAAAGTAGTATGTGACAACTGCATAGCTTTGAACGTTTTGTGTATGTTAATGGTGTGCTCTAGCCTTGATCTTGAATCAAAGCAATTGCATCGGTAGTACTTTTTTGATCTCAAGAGAAACTTGCAAATAATGTTCCACCGAGATTTGAACTCGGATCACTGGATTCAAAGTCCAGAGTGCTAACCATTACACCATGGAACCATACTGCTTCTGCTAATGAACAAACAAGCAAACAAACAAACAAATAAAAATGAATAAAAACAAACAAGGCAGTCAGAACTACAATATCCCACAAAGAATAGTTCAGGGTACCCTGAAAGTAGTACCTGACAAGTGCATAGCTATGACCGTTTTGGGTATGTTAAAGGTATGGTCTAGCCTTGAGCCTGAATCAAACCTATTGCATAAGTAGAACCTTTTTTGATCTCAAGGGAAACTTGCAAATAAGGTCCCACCGAG